>NC_053416.1:21645799-21948299 GCF_016859285.1 Xiphias gladius | reverse complement strand
TGGTTAGCGTCAGACCTGCGCTTTTTATTGAAGAATTACAGGATAAATATATCTCCTATTAATCATGTAATGAGATCTCTCAGGCCTCTTCCGGGTCTGTGGCTCAGTAAAAGGCATACGTCTTGGCAGCCATACTCTGGTGCCACTACTAGTAATACTATGATATAATAAGACCACAGCAGCAGTCGTTTGAGAAATATAGTATGATATATTCTTGAACTGGCCGTTGTTAGCCTGAACTGTAGGAGGCTATTTGAAACTTCTCCACTGGTTCTGTGTGTGTGTGTGTGTGTGTGTGTGTGTGTGTGTGTGTGTGTGTGTGTGTGTGTGTGTGTGTGTGTGTGTGTGTGTGTGTGTTGGACCACAAGAGCGGGCTTTCCTGCATTTATTACCACAATTACAGGACATACGGGCACTGCGCCGCATAGAGAACTTTTGAACCCCAGGTAAAGCAAATTCCCACATGTCAAGGATCCAGCTTTTTTTTTTTCTCTCCGATGTGACCACACCCCATTTAGGCCTATGCATGTACTACAATTACTGTTCTGATGAGACAGAAAAAAAGGCTGCTGCACGAGAGCTGGAAGCCAGATCAGAAGGGATATGTTAATTCTTTCTTTGACCTCTCCCTGACAACCGATACTATGGCCTTTGAAGACCACCTGTGGTTCTGTGGAACAATGTTGCAAACTCACAACTACGCTACTGTATGCACATTCACAGATGGCAATTTAGAATACACATTGCTTTGAGGAAATAAATGGAGCGGGGTTAAGCTTCTGACATTTTATGTATACAGAGGAAATGTCTGTTTCTTGTCATGCATTGACTTTCTCTTTTTGAAGTGTTAAAAAGTGATCTCAGTTCAGTGCCACCATTCCACAAAAGAGGTTTCTCATTAACTTGATTAATGGATCAACTGAGTGATGCTTTTACCTGAATTTCTTTTGTAAATGTCTTGTGTGTGAATGCAAGCACACCTTCCCGCCTTGGGCTGCAAGCAGTAGGCTAGAAATCACTGTTTAGTGTTGTGTTTGACCGGGGTGATTAAGTGTTTAAACTTGTGTCTCCTCCTCATTAAGCGTTGGCAGATGCCAGACGCTTGAAAGCATGTGATGAGATATTGATGAAAAGGCTGCTATTTGTTCTCTCTGTCTTCTGGTGATGCTGGCGAAAGCATTTCTGGGGTTTTGTAGAGCAGGCTGATAACACAAACAACATTCAGAGCCAACATAGAAACACCTAAACACAGAAAAGGCCTCATACACAAGACAAAGTCAGATCAACCCAGTTCCTGTCGGGGAGGAGCTGGTCAGTAGCAGTGGCAGTACATACACACAGGAGCAAACACACACACACACACTCATGAACCAAAGTACGTAAGGAGTAAAGCTTATAGAAATGACAATATCTCTATACTCTTAGTGTGTGTTAAAGATGTTAGCAACATAGACACACATTAAGTTCTCTACTGCTAAGCTAGCAGGCTATCAGTCAATATGATTGACACTAAATGAAGAATCTGAATGTTGAAGGAGGGTTTTCCATGTCAGACTTGTAGTGGTGCTTTTTTCTTTTATTGTGGCTACTGTTTCACTGAATGACTGGCGATCGTGCTTATCAGCTAACAGCCTTGTCTGAGGCCGACCGTTTCCACAGCATTTATGCCTTTTAAAATACGTCATTTTCAGCTTTTAGTAGTAAATATACGGTAAATTCCAGTTAGTTACTATTCCATTTTTGGGATGTGACACTGTGTAACTTCTTAAGAAAAAAGAGCAAATTCAATCTTTTACAAAAACACAAGTTGAACTAATAGGCAACAAAATGCCTCCTTGATAGATTCAGTACATTCAGGGGTTTTGCTGATACAGGCTTACTTGGTCTGGTATGACCAGTAGTTTATGGTGGCTGAGGTTGGTTTTGATGTTAGCAAAGTTTTGATAGATATTGCTATGTTATTTTATATCATTGATTTAGTTCACTGACCACTGAGTCACTGACTGGACGACTCCTCGTACTTGTGCTATTATTACACCGTTTTTGTCAATACCATGACCCTGTAACTGCCACTTGTGCTTAACTTTTGTTAATCAAAAGTTACATATGATCGCTTTAAAGTGGCTATTATCAATGTCTTTTATAGACCAAGTGAGGACTTGTAAGTGAAAGGGGTAGTGATGAAGCCATTACTATGAGCTGGTGAACAGATTGGAGCATTTAGCAGCTGTAGCTGGAGACCAAAAGCCACAAGGAGAGTGAGCATTGGATTCATCAGGTTGCCAGAAACACTATTCCAAATGAATGCTAACGTTGCTCCACATCAGCCGGCTGTGCAAATAGCTAACTGCTTGCTAACACATTTCTGGAGTGTGCATGTAAGTTAATAAAAGTTGATCATATGATGGTAAACAAATGGTGCTCTGGTGCCCCTCTCTGCTGTCCCCTGACAGTATGTAGGTTAAAGCCTTTACTGCTGCTGAGCTCTGATCAGTAGCCGGTCGCTCACCGATGTGCAGCCATGCCTGTTAAGAATATCTCTTTTCATACATTTTAGCTTTAAAATTATACACTGTAAAATGGCACAATGAAATAATGAAACAAATAGAGGGGGAGACCTGAGGAACAATTTCAGATCCTAGTTTGAATACAAAATGCTCCTTATTTGCATGGTAGGCTGATGCCCCAACTGTTTTCTTTCATTCAGCATTTCCCCCTTTCTTTTCACTCGGTCAAATAGTACTCCGCTGTTTCATTTAGCCACTCTCCAACATTAGAAAAATGCAGCAGATTTGTGCTGTGGCCTTCCTACCAACACACTTTCTAGACAGTGCCTGTGGTTTCCAGAGTCAGGTGGAAAAGTGGCAGGAGGAGCTGTACTTTGGGCTGTGTTGTGCGGCCCGAGGCTCGTGGCGTGACTGCCACCTAGTGACGGTTTAAGACACTGACGCTAATTTTCATCAGCTCTCCACTACATAACTAACCTCTGAGGGAGTGATGTTTTCTGTTGCTTGGGGTGACAAGCTGTTTGTCAATTACACTGATCGCATGAGTTAAAAAACCCTAACCCCTCTCCTTTGTTGTCTCCTCCAGGCTCGCATGGCGCTGAATAAAGGAGCCAAGGCTGTTATCTTTGATGTCAGTGATGATGCCAATGCTGCTGCTGAGGTGAGTGTGCAGGCACAGCTAAAGACACAGCTACACCTCGTCAATGAATAAATATATAAGATGAATTAGCATACAGAAGATGGTCATTTTTTTTCACACTCAGATTGCTTTGTCTTTCTCCCCCTGCTTTGGTCACCACCCTGTATGCACAACACACACACAGCTGCGAGAAAAGGACTCCCTTCACCAACCAGTCGTGCTGGTGGAGGCCGCAGATGCTGAGGAGCTGATGGGTTTGGTCAACAAGAACGAGGAGGCAAAAGTTCAAATTGAGATCATGGTGGAGCAGTCTAGATGGGTAAGCACCGAGGCACACGCACATCTGTCATGAGCTCTCATGCTCTGTGACTTTCCTTTTACTGGCTGGAAGAAGACGAAACCCCTCTGGCAAAAAGCAGAACAGAGAGGAAGTTGTGTGAAAGCCGGAGAAATTTCACATCGTGTTAGCTGAAAGGCCACTTCCTGTGTATAATGATGTTTTGGTAGTTTGATTGAGTGTAATGATGCCAACGGACCGTCAAGCGTAGAGAGGAGAGGGTCGGAAACAGGCGTGGATTTTGATATCCATGGTAGCATTGGCATGAACACTAAAGGATATTTAGTAGATTTATCAGGTCTAAAACACAAAGTCATTCCTGCAATGACTTGTAATGCTGCTGTGTTTTAGACTTCTTAGATTTCTTAAAGAATTTTTTTGTTCATTTAAGAACATTTCATTCATTTAATACTAAGCTTTAAAATATAGTAAAATAGTGACTATAAATTATTATAAATATTCATTTTATTTCCGTCTTCTTTTCCCTTGTCAGCCACATTATGATGTGGGTATCCTGCTCACCATTGTCCTGGCTATTCTGACCATCGTCTTAATCTTTGCTTTCCGCTACAAGTGCAAGTCCAACAGAACCTGGGTGAGTGAAGGCAACAGCACTGGTAGAAATATAAAGCTTAAAGAGTCCGTTGTGCCAGTGGATTGTCATTGGTTTGGATCCACAGCTCAGCTGGAGATCTTTCAAAGGTTTTGCTAACGCTCCCCTTCTTGTATATGCAGGACTCTGTCCATCAGCAGACCATGCGGGCCATTAGTCGATTGGAGACCAAAACCTACAGCTCTCAGGGCTGCTCAGGCTCACAGCGCCACCGAGCAGCCTGGGGGTCGGCCAGCAGCTCCAATTCGAGCCCTGTCTGTGCTATATGCCTGGAGGAGTTCCAGGATGGGCAGGTAAGAGGAGAGAGAGCAAGGAACATATCATTTGCAGTTTGTTTGTCATTTATACTCGGATCTACCTTTGGCTCTCATTTTCTTCCCAGCATTTGAGGATCATCTCCTGCGCTCATGAGTTCCATAAAGACTGCGTCGACCCTTGGCTGCTGCAGCACCGCACCTGTCCCCTCTGCATGCACAACATCATGGGTGAGGACAAGCATATTTCCAGTTAAGTTTTGTGAAAGAAGGCCCATCAAACCATAGACTGCAGGAATCTTTCTATTTTCAACGACTGCATTAGTGTATTAAGATTACTCTGAAGTTTAGCTTTCAAAATGATATGATTTCTTTTCTTTTAACCATTTGGAAACACACATCTTTGGCTCTTTTTGCCACCTTTTGACTTTGACATGCTGCAAAAGAATACAGAAGAGTTTTTGTCAGTTTTAAAGGTTGAAATTTGGAATTCCATTTTAAATAAGTTCACAGTTTTATTAATAACAACTTAGGTGTGTTTTGGACATATCACTGAACGTCAACCCCATTTGTGAGTCCAGTTTGATAAGTGCTCTATGACCAAAGGTCACTAGTACAACCCTGCAGTCCTCTGTATATTCTAATTGCTGCTGTTGTCCACAGGGACAGAGCGGCAGCCCCAGAGAAGCAGACTCCAGCAGAGTCCAGAACAAAGCCAGGGCTTCCTGCACCCTCAGCCTTATAGCAGCCCACACAACCACCCCTTCCCTCAGCATGCTATCCCCTTCTCTATGAGGCCCCACTATCCTCGTGGACCCTCTGGACCATACCCCTCTCTGGGCCACTACAGTGGCTCTTCTCCCATGGACACACAAACACTACGTTTCCTCACCAGCAGGCCGCTTGGCTCCGGCTGTGGGTACCGTGTTCCTGCAGAGGGTCCCGGAAGGCCCCACAGAACTGGAGCCAACTGCAGGACGTCCACTCACCACTACACCCCTCGTCGGTCCTGCCACAACTATCGTTCATCCTGTCCAACCCAGCGCAGTGCATCCTGCTCAAGACTGCACCACACAACCTCTGTCACACCACAGACCCGTGGAGCACCAGCCCACAGCCGCCAGGACGAGGGCAGCTGCTCAGGTGGCAGCTATCACACAGAACGCAGTGGATACTTGGCTGACGGGCCAGCGAGCGACTCCAGTTCAGGGCCCTGCCATGGCTCCTCCAGTGACTCTGTTCTCAACTGTACTGACGTATCCCTGCAGGGGGTTTATGGCAGCTGGTCAACCTTCCGTAGCTCTCTGAGTAGTGACTACGATCCATTTGTGTATTACGGGGCAGGTCCTGGGCGGGGCCCCCGGAGAAACAGCCTGGAGGCTGGTGCCCAGGCCCGGCCCAGGTCTCTGGATTCTGTGGTGAACAAAGGAGGCTGCCCTGAAGAACAGCCACAGACTGTGTTCAGCCACATCCACTACCATCGCCACAGACACCATCACTATGAGGAGGGGGAGCACAACCAGGGTCCAAGCAGAGGCTCAGACGAGGAGCACGGGGCTGCTGCTGCTGCACCCGTTTCTCTTATCCTGGACAAAGATTCACCCGTGTGCCCTCCTAAGCACAGCCCCTGCCTGTGCCCAAAGCCAGACCCCACAGATCGGCCCAGCCCGGGACAGACAGAGTGTCAGGACCTTGACCACAGCAGTCCTACAGGACCTCCTGTCCTGATGTCCCCAATCCCCCTACAGGTCCAACCCCACTGCTGCCACCAGGGACACGGACACCCTCCCGCTCCTCTTGGGCGAGTGGGTGGCTGTGTGCTTGATGGACCCTCTGTTCGCTTCCACCAGAGCCTGGATCTGCAGGATGACCGTAGCATCCACATTCACTACGGCCAGGGCTCGGGCTTCTGCTGCTCTCCCCCTGAGCTGCACCCTGCTTTGCTTCCCATGCCCCTCATTCTGGACTCTGGAGGGATGGAGGACTGGCGTTGTTGTTCTGGGGCCCATGTTGTGTGGCAAAAACGGGTGCAGCAGGCTCGCTCAGAGCCTCAGCTCCTGGGACCTGGGACTGCTATGGACAGGCCACCTTGCAGGTTCCACCGCGGGCCTGCTGCTGACTGCAACACAGACATTTGTTTATACTGCCAAACATTACACCACAATCAGGGTGGGTGTCTCACTTCTTTATCTTTAATAACATGACCAGGAGTTTGGCCTTAAAGGAGAATTCTGGTTTATTACAACTTGGGCATCATTTCTACTGGTTATGATAACATTGCAGTCACTGTTGCAACTGCTAAGATCTGGGAAAACAGTGACATCACTACAAAAGAATCAAGACAGTGGTTGAAGACAAGCTCAAAATTGAGCAGATTATCAAAACTACTCTATCCTGAGGTAAACCCAGCTCAGTTAGCCAGCTGGATTATTATGTGTAGAATAAGCACAGCGTTGATGTTTGGCATCTGGGCTCTGACTTAGTCGCTCCCGCCAATGAAACACCACGCTCAACACAGCAATGGAATAGGGCTTTTTAACAGCAGCAGCATCGTTTTCAGGTGAGGGTTGGGTAGCAGCAAGCAAATATGGTCGCAGAATAGTGAGCATGGTACTGATAACTGTAGGGCGTCATCATAATGCAATGTGTTGGTGGGATATGAATCTCAGTGAGAAGTGTAAGGCCTGTGAGATAAGCAGTGGCCTTGAGTTTAGTGCCTGAGGTTTGCTTCATAAATGGGCGTACCTAAAAAAGGTAGGTAATAATAATCCTTCATTGCAAAGGAAAACTCTACGCTCACTTTCTTTTCCCTTACAGAGACGTTTTGCTAACCTGGGGGTTTATTGGAAACCTGTCTGCTCCTGTTAGTTTCTTACGATACTCTGATGCTGACTTGAGCTGTTTTTGTGTCCACAGGATCAGAAGAGGAGTCTGGTGTGTGAGAAGTTGTTGCATCCTCCATTATCACGCTGCTACAGAGGAGCCAGAATGGACAAGCCTCTCATTGGCTAATCGCTCGCATGTCTTCCACATAATTCCACCAGCAATGCTTTCCTTCAGGCGATTCCCCAGCTTCCACCAGGATTCAAAGCTCACACGCTGAACAGCACTTTCAGCTGAGTTAATTGGGTTATTATTAAAAGTGAAATTATTGTGATTAGATTATGCTAAAGATGTTTTGTATCAAAATACATTGAATGTCTTAAATGTTTAGAGGCAGGGAGTTGCTGGGGAAACAACTCATACACTACAAAGGGGAAAAAGTGTTTTTCTGTGTTTCTCCTCGTCAGTTATAGAAAGAATATTCATTACTGACATGATATCACAAGTTCCATGCTCCTTAGTGACAACTAACGAATGATCCTTGCTTAGGGTGTTGAGCCCTCATGAAGTGAGACTCCATCTCTGCATTGCTCACTCTATTACAAAGTAACTTGATTTATCTTAGAGGTACTTAACTTTCACTTGTGTGATCTTGGTCTTCCTTTGCTGAGTCCAGTCTCTCCTGAGAGAAGCTTTACTCTCCAGCCTACCTCAGCTCAGATTTCTTTACATGCCTCACACAGGGCGTCTTTAAAGGTACTGCTGTAGTGATTTTTGATTTTTTTGTTTTCACAACCGTGTAGCTCCCATAAACTCAACTAAAAGTTATCCTCTTGGCAGTCTAACCTGTCCGAATGGAGAGAAAGAGAGAAAGGTTGATGCTCAGCCCCTCAAACAATGAGCATTCACTGAGGTTGCTGAGCCGTGCATGGGCCTTGTTTTCATTATTTCAATAATGGCAGCTGTTTTTAACATTTTTTTTGTGTGTTTTTGGATCATTTTCTGTTTTGTTTTGTTTTTTTTTTTTAGTCTGTAATTTTTTTTTCACCTTTCAAAATGAACCAGTTTGACTGAATTGTGTCGTCGTCATTACAAGCTATTGTCTCATTCTTGTCATTTTTCTTGCCAGTGGTTACTTCACGGGTTTGACCTCAGTACTTTTAAACCCCCTGATCTGTGCAGAGCGAACAGGCTTCATCAGAAGGATGTCAAAAATATCCTCTGCTCCTTTCATGCCCAATTCATGTCCTATTCTCCTCCAAAAAGGATATACCCTCCCTCTTTCTTTCAGCAACAAAAGCTCTAGAAAAATGTTCTACATTGCAGCCATAGAAAAGACATAGTGACTATATAATTATGATGATAATATAACTGGAGTAAAGCCATGCTAGGTAGGCATTACAGTCTCAAGCATCAGCTGAGTCTGTTTGCATTTGCAGCAGTTTAATGAAAGCTTGGTGTGCTTTTCCCATGATTTCAAACTGTAATGGGTAGAGTCTGAGAAAAGTCTCAGGAACAATCAAACACTGGAAAGATGGGAAGAATTCATCTTAGTTACAGTAATGATACCCAAATCAGCAAAAAATCCTTTACCGTGGTAAATGGGCATTGCCAGTCCCTGCTTTTGAGCTTGCAGTACTTGAAGGAAAATCCATCTTAAATCAGAAATGAAATACAGTATTGAGTAATGATTTTTTTTTTTTACATTCTGATATGAATAGTTTTTAAAATGTTTAAACCATCTCTCAAAGCTAGAAATGACACATCCCTTGTTTAAATCTTTGTTACCTAGTATTCCCTCTGTTCCCAGACAGAAAATGTGCTTATGTTCCCAGAAATCTTCTCTGTACACTTAACCTGTGTAGATAAAAGTCGACCTCATCATGCCATCAAAGATGGCTCTCTTATATTTATCTTAACCACAGACGTCTTCATGCTCACATGTACTAAACTAAATAGTATCAGATAAGAGGAATAGGAATTCTGTTTTAGTGTGGACTTTCCCTTAAAGGCTCAGTGAAAATGTGAAAGGATTTTTCTTTGCAGTCAGACTGCAGATATGGTTTAGTTTAGCACAAACAGCAGACAAAGAGCTCATGGGTATTGCAATGTAACCAGTAGCACTTACTAAAGCCTTACATGTGCCTTCTTCATTCAAACTGTTCATAATCCTAAATCTGGAACTTCCCAACTCACTAAGCTCTTACCTGTCTAACCAAAGAAGCAAAATCTTGAACACAGTGAACTTTTAACATAGTATGTGTTGTGCCTTATTTCTTGCCTCGTCCCCGTCCTTAAATCTCAGAATTAAATGTACTTTCACTGACAAGAGGGATGCCAGAACTGAAGAGGAAATCATTTTGGACAATCATGCAGAACTTTTCGCCTGCAGTTCCTCATACTAATACCTCACTTTGAATGAGTCAACTCAGTGTCCTCTAGCTAAAGTATCAGAGTTTCCTTGTTTGTTATCTTTCATGCCCTAACAGTCTCTGAGATGGAAATGACTGAATTACAAGCAGCACTTTGGCTTAGGTAGATTTTATAATAAAAAAAAAAAAGAAAAATAACACAAATCTTATAGTATTAATTTAAAACAATCCCAAAACCATCAGCACATGAAAAATAGCATTTGGTGATGCCGCAGAATATCTGATGTGATTTCATCCCGTTCAAGATCTTTCTCTTTGTGTTGTTTATGTGTTTGTTAATGTTTTGCAAGAATAATGAGCTGAAACTGCCTTTTTTTAATAGAGTAAAAATCCCTCCAGAACTTTAAGGGATATGTCAGTATATTTTGGATACTTTGTGTACAAAAAGAGAACAACAAAAACAGAAATGAAATAGTGTTGTATTTTATATATAATAGAACATTTCAATATAGTGACATGTCACTAATATATTTATTTACTAATATATTTATCCAGTTTGTCCAGGTTTTAAAGAGTGGTTTCTGTATAGACTGAATTTTCCTATATGGAAACTGACCAGTGCCATCACAGATGTATCAACCTGTCTTCATTCCAAGTATATGCAAATAAATTATTTTGAAATAAAACCTCTGTGTCGAGTGCATTTTTCTACAGGAGAATCCAGTGAAACACTCGTGTTAAAAATGAGTTGTGCTTTTGTTCCCGTCTAGTAAGGAATAGTTCACCTACAGTTACCCCACATAGCTTAAAATCAGTTCCATTCGAACTATTAAAGATAACTGGCCCATTTTATAAGACCCTGGAATAATTCAGGGAACATGTATTGGATTTCTTTAAACACAAGGAACACAAAGCAAATTGAACACATGTTGGATATAATTATGCATTATAGGCTTCAATCATTCACAGAACTTCAAAACAAATTCACACTTAAAAATCAGGAATTTTTCAGATACCTACAGCAAAAATTGGATTACTCAAAACTTTGATTTACAGTATAATTTGGTGGCAGGACCCTTTGAGGAGGTTCTATTTAGAGAAGGGGAAAAGAAAGAATAGGTTGAGTGTATAATATTCTGTTTGATGGAAAATCTAACATTATTAACTGCAAAAGTTGTATGATAACTGGAGTAAGGATTTTAAAGTAATACAAAATGTAAACAAGTGCTTATATTTCACTAAGAGCATTAACACTAATGAAACACTAATGTGCACTGTAAACTCATGGCATGCTGTGACCTCACTGACAGTACTGTCCTCATTTTTACATTATAAAGCAACAGGAACACTCTTCTGGCTAAGAGTCAAGTAGGACTTTTGTAATTATTTGATCTCAAACTTAGTGTGATGTGCTACAGATAGAGGAACCTTGATGGTTGTGACCTATAAACCCTAGTGTCAAGGTTGAAAAAAGACATTGATGTGTCTTACATGGCCCAGTAAGTTTCACTGGTGACTCGAGTGGCATAGAGCATTGTAGATAATGACAAAATTTACATTTTGACTTGAAATATTACTTAAAGTCATAAGTTTCAGTAATAAAGATGCAATAAAGATCCCTGCATTTAAAAATATTGTGTTTAAAGAATAGCTTGTTATTAAAGGAGTAGCTTGACATTTTGGGAAATACATTTATTTGCTTTCTTAATGAGAGTTGGACGAGAAGATTGATACCACTCTCATGTCTGTACAGTAAATAGGAAGCTACAACCAGCAGCCGGTTAGCTTGGCTTAGCACAAAGACTGGAAACGGGGCAAACAGCTAGCCTGGCCCTATCAAAAGGTAAAAAATCCCACCTACCAGCTGCTCCAGAGAAATAAGTGTAACAAGAGAAGCGAAAAAATTGTTTTTTTAAACCTTTGCTTAGTATTTACTGTGGAGACATGAGACTCTCAGCAAGATATCGAATAAGCCACATTTCCCAAAATGTCAAGCTACTCCTTTAATAACTGTACCCCTGTTTCCCAAACAGACATGACAACTTGCAAGAACATAAGTTTCTTTATTTAACCGTACAGCATGAAATCTACTGGCATCTTAAAGCATATCTGATAGCACTTGCACCTTGTCACACGAAGATATTCAGCTCTTCATATGCGTGTTTGATATACTGTTGTGGTGGTGGGTGTCGTTGATTGCCTCTGAAATGTGCAGCCATATATAACAGTCTAAGTGTGGTTTGGCAGCAGCAGTGTGAGGATCAGTAGAAGGCATTGGCCTGCCCTTCGGGTGTCAGCACAGTGAGGTTGCCCCTGGCGTCTTGGTCCTTCTCAATGGCCTCAAAGAGAGACTTGAAGTTTCCTGCCCCAAAGCCCTGGAACGAGAACAGACACACACAGATGGCTGATTACCCAAAGATGGGTGCCGTTTGTTATGGCTCTGGGGATCTTCTCTCAGACACCGTTTGGGGTGTTCAGTTCTTTGATGTTGGATCACAAGCAGCAGATAAATATTCTCGCAGGGTTCAAAACATCCACTCTGCTCTGACAGGGCGCTGCACTCGTCGGCAGCTCGCCAATCAATCATGTGAATATTTTCATAGATAATGAAAAGATCAAGTGCTGGTCGTTGCTCCAAAATATTCTTTGCTGTGGTTCTGATTCAGTTTCTCACTTTCATGCAATGTATCCACATCTGTTAAAATTTCTGGAGAGTGCCTGTTCTGACAAGCAGAATGGGTGCTAGCTGTTATAAATTAAGTGCCACAGGGTGCAACCCAATCCAAAGATCCCCCTAGCTGTGAAGCATTGAGCCTTTTAATCTGTACCTGTGATGGATTTACCGAGCTTTTAAAAGTGGGCTACTGTTATACTGTTCACACTGGGTGGGAGCTGTAAACAGGTGTTCAGGCGGCTCTGTCTCGGCTTCTTAAACGATTCCACAGGCCTGTAAATCCCACCAGTGAGGGGTGGATCATAGCAAAGACATAAACGCTAAAAGATTTCCCTCAGCTTAACAGCTATATCAGTAGACTGCCTAACTGGCTAACTGGCCACTTACAAAGTGGTTGTTCCGCTGAATGACCTCCAAGAAAAGGGTTGGTCTGTCCTGCAACGGCTTGGTAAAGATTTGGAGGAGATAGCCTTTGTCATCGAAGTCAACTAAGATTTTCAGTTCCTTAAAAGGAAACACAGATAGTATGTTTTAGTAAACAAGTAAAAAGGCTGTACGTGATTTCACACTTGCTGAAATACTACGTCTCCTCACCTGTAAACGGTCGAGGTCCTCCTTCACCTTGATCTTGGCGGTTTGGAGTTTCTCCCGCAGGGTGTCGTAGTACGTGTCAGGTGCTGAGAGGAACTCCATCCCTCGGGCTCGCAGATTCACTATCTGTTTTAAGACAAAAACAGGAAAAAGAAAAAAATAAGAAGCAGGTTATAAAACTTGCCTTTACTTGTAGATTTAGGGAGGTTGTGCAAAGATGAAGCCGAAGTCTGTAGCTGCAGTAACTAGGAATTTTGATGATAACTGAACATGGGAGACTCACAGCCTGGATAATGTTCGACGTGTTGAGGGCGATGTGCTGAACACCTGGTCCCCCATTATAGTCCACATATTCCTGTGCAGAGGGAGATGTAAAACATAACATGCACTGAGGCAGGGCTGTAAACCAGGAGGTGTCACAACTTTTAATGTCACAAACCCCAATGAGATGAAATTTGGACCCACAGACCCACAGACCCACAGACTGTATGTGGACTGAATCACTATCACTTAATTGCTCATTTAGAACAACTGGTTCTGTTTGCTGGGGAACCACATTTGGACTCCTGAGGGACAGTTTACAGATAAAACTGCCAAAGTTTGATCTGTAAAGTGCCAAAGAAAAAGATGCTGAGATTGTTGTATTTAAAAAGTGACCTGAAAAAGTCACACCTGGATTTGTGACTTCTTCTTTCCCATGGCAGGTTCATTGATGGGCATCTTGATAGTTTCTTCATAGTTAGTCACCACTATGGACCTCAGTGAACTGTACTGCGTGTGGATCTGCTTGTCATCTATTGACCAGAACCGGTGGAACATCAAACACTTCTGATACCTGGAATTTGGAGAACACAAACAGAAATTTGATGAAATGAACAAGCCAAACCTTATTTGGAACTGAATCCTCCTCCTTCCCTCTTGGTGACTTTGTAACAAAATTTGCTATCGCAGTTTTTTTACAACGGTAATGTTGTGCTGGGGCCAAACTTTTCACCCTGCGAAAGAGGCAGGGTGACTGTTTGAGAGTGTTTACTTGTCCTTTTGCCCCATGTGTCGGCTGTGCCTGTCATGTGTGTACGTGCGCTCAGACAGGAGTCTTACCAGTCTGAAACTGGCACCATTTCTTCATCTGGCTGGTTTCCCACAATGTGATCGATGAAGTTCAAATCTCCTGGTGGACTACAAAGAAAAGAAGGGAAAAAAATGCATGGGTACTTTTCCATAATAGTTCAGGAAAAAAAAGAAGAATACCTGGTACATACAGGTAATGCACTCACCCTCCCTCATTTTTTGTACATTTTTATCTGCCACAAAATTTGATCAAAATATATCTATTTTGTATTTTTGGTTAAAATCTGTGAAGGCCCTGCTTTTTTCAAAAGAAGGTGTCAGGCAAAGAAACATACAAGTTTTTTCAGTGACTGGTTTTGTTTTCAATTACAGACTTCTCCTGTACCATATACAACACTCCAGAAACTGTAATAAAATGTTATCTATCACTGACAATGTCAAATTTCCCTATAAAGCATAAAATCCTGTTAAGATTTATAAAACAACCCGGTAAAAAACTTCCTCACATGTTAAGCCAATTTAGACCTGCAACCAAGTACATTTACTCAACTACTGTTCTTCAGTACAATTTAAAAATAACTAAAATCTAAAAATAACCCAAACACTGAGTGAAAATAAGCATATTTTAGTTTGGATAAGTAATATAAAAATGACACAAACACTGGGTCAAAAAAACAACAACAACCTTGTCTTGGGTTTGATTGGTTACCCGGTGGTTTTCTAACCAATGGGTAAGTTAAGCACATTTTACTGCCATTGCTCCTGCACTTTTACCTAAGAAACATTTTGAATGCAGGACTTATGTGCTTAATGTACTTATGATGGAGCATTTTACACTGTAGCAGCGCTACTTTAACTCTAGTAAAGGATCTGAGTACTTCCTCCACCCCTGAAGAAATTAGAGCCTCATTGTAAGTTCAGCAAGACTAAAGGAGGGGGTATTAAAGAAGAGGTATGTTGTGAAATTTAGAATAGTTTTTTATAAAATATATAATTGTTTGCCACAAATTTACACTAACAGATTTGAAAAAGCCCCAAAATGTATTTTGGTTACATTTTGTAGCACAATAAAATGTTGCTGTGTAAGAGACTCACAGTTTGGCTAACAGAGGATCCCTAAACAGAGGCTCTCTGTAGCTGGGCAGGAAAAGGCCTTTGTAGGGTCCGAGGTATTCAATGAGTGTGTGTGTTGTATCTCCATACTGAGGACAAAGCATTGACACCACAATTATTCGTTTCCAGTTTCGTGCGTGTATTTACATGAGCCTTTCAAATGTGCGTCACTCTTTACGTACCGTTTGAACCACAGCATACTTGACCCTCCCGTGGCTATCCTGCTCCACCCAGGGCTCCTTGACGATTAAAGCTCCTCGCTCCTTAGCTGTCTGTCAGTGGAGTGGATTTGGGATCAGTTTGGAAATACATGAGCATACATCACTGTGTTTTTGTCTGTAGACGGCTCCTGGAAGCCCTCCAGTGGTTGAAGAAAGAATATCTTCCTACACAGTACAGGTTGTGATCTATGACTTTATGTATCTTAGATGATGCCACTGTTGAGCTCTGCATTAAGCCAGGGGCAGCTGTGTTTCTTTGTAGCCACCTGAGTGTCAACAGAGAGAGTTTACCCAAACCTCCAGCCTGACCTTGACTGAGAGTTCAAATGAGCCGTCAGACATCAAGGTTGCACTTTAGTAGAGCCTGTCACAACCCAAGCATGTTTACCCTTATTTCAAAAGACAGAGTGCAACACACACCTTTTAGCCCAACTGATTATGTTAGCTATACTATGATGTGCCTATAGTACAAGGTTTCAGATTATTTTTTGAAATTAAATTTGAACGGTTTAGAGGAACAGTATTGCAGTTCAAATTTTCGTCAACATTAGTAGAAGTGAGTGAATTTGAATGTGACACTATATATATATATATATATATATATATATATATATATAAATCATGATTTTATAATAGGTCAAGATGTTATGTTAAAATAACATAACACGTTGATCCCTGGGGGGAAATTCACAAGCTACCCAGCAACATGTAAAGTAATAAAAATTAGCCCCACCTTTACCATAGCAACATCAATGCACACATTAATGCATCAGTAATTATAATCCAATAATATACATAATTCTGAACAGACCATTCTGCACAATGAGTACTCCTGCTTTTAAGTTTCACTTGATTCTAATACTTTTTTTTGAATTTTGAATGTAGTACTTTTACTTGTAATAGAGTATTTCTTCACCTTGGTATTGATACTTTTATTTAAGTAAAAGATCTTAGTAATTCTGTCACCACTATATATGAATATACAACTGGGTGAAATGGTAAGAACCAAAGTATATCATCATTTCCATGGTTGTCAAATAATATGAAACTATGAAAATCATTTCTGCTTCTTGCAATTAAATTTCAGGCAACTTCTACTTCCTGTTGGGTGTGACCAATTCAAAGCAAACTACAACTAAATCCATCAGCACATCAGCGTCAAACACAGGGCCTCTGTAACAGTGTTACCTTGATTAAGAAGTCACAGTCCTCCACTTGGAAAGCGATGTCTTTGACTCCGTCTCCATGCTTAATCAAGTGTTCTCCCATCTCTGAGAAAAGATAAAACCACGCAGATATGCAGACATGTATATGCTGTGTGTTATGTTCATATAGTCTCAAGTTTTCTGACGAGAAAACTTGCCTTCATTTCCAGGATTTAGCGGAGATTCAAACACAAATATGATCTGTGAGGAGAGAGGGGGGATGGTTGTGTTTGTGTAGAGAACCATAGTCCATAGTTCATACATAAAATGTAAAATCAATGACTTGTGAGTGTTTATCAAGTCCATCAGCAAAGGATGTCATGCTGCATACCTTATCCTGTCTGATGACATGAGACACCACCTCTCGGCTGCCAGTCTCCAGACCTTTATAGGCCAAAGACTCAAAACCCATCTTATCGCAGTAGAACGAGGCTGCCTGCAAAGTGATCAGACTGAATTTAATGCAAAGACCATCGCTGATGAACCTTAACAAAGTGATACACACTGTAAAATGTATTGACTGTGGACTGATCAGTCCTGGCTGTGTGTTGCCTGGCTTGTGTGCGGAGCCAGAATGATCAAATAAACTAAGAAAGTCTGAGAAGCAGGTGGGTTTGTAGTTGCAGATTCATTTTCTGCCAATCGACATCAATTAATTGATTCATTGTTTCAGCTATAAAATGCGGACTGTAACTGTTCTTCAGAAAATGAATGTCAAATTGAGGCTGGAAGTTCCAGAGGCTGGAGATTAAGCAACTCATGGTCATTTAAACTGTATATGGAGAATAAATGTACAATTATTATCTAGTTAATAAAGCAAATCCTGTGAATACTGAAATTAGTACAATTCTTCAAATACAATATATTTTTAAATCTAATTTTGTGTCTAAAAAGTTTATCCAAAACCAAATATGAATAATGTGGCAGAAAATTAGATGTGCTTTGACGGTTGCTGAGATCATGAAAATGACAGAGATGACAAACAATTTGAACCTTTAGTCATGTGTTTGCATACTGACCTGTTTAGCATTGCCGACCCAGAAGGTGACATGATGAAACCTGACAAACCTTCCCCTTGCATGCTAAAAGGCAAATGTACAACAAATGAATGGGTGGATAGTAAAAAAAAAAAATCAACCATAGTATGGAACATTTCAAAATAATCACACTGGTGAGAAACAATAACATCATAACTAATTTAGTTTTTCTGTTTTGGAGGAATTTTCTCTGAAATTTCATATTAGCTTTAGGTTTAAAATGATTTATTTATTCCTGCAACATTCAGCCACTCATCTATGATTCAGTCCTTCATCTGCAGAACCAAAAGTACTGTTAAGTGCACACATCAAACTATTTCACACATCTGACTCTTGTCTAAAAAAAGAATCTTCGGAGGCAGATTTATTCTTACCTTCTCCCCTTTATCTGTGTAGCTTGTCTAAAAGAAAGAAAAGATATAAATCATCAAAACTTAACCAGCAACTGCTCGGATTAATCTGCAGTCCAGAGGCTCAGATTTCTAATGTGACTCCATTGGTGCGTAGCCACTGAATATCCAATTATTTCCTCAGCTACTCAGCTGTGAAAACGTCTAATGTCCCACATCTGAGAGCACCTGCTCATCAAAACTGATTCTGATAATGGTGAAATATCTTACCATGCTGTGATTATAGATGGGACACAATCTAGAGAAAAGACAGATCAAAATCAGTATCTGCCCCAACGGCGTGTAGATAAGTACTGACCTGATGACCAACTGTGATTGGTCCTTTGGGATCTACACCCACCTGTCCACCTCCTCTCTTCCTGCTGTAGTTGAGCTCAAAAGCTCAACAGCGGTGGCCCATGTTATGTTCCAGTGTCCAATCAGTCCTCAGAGCCTCCATTATCATTGACACATTATCCTCATCTTAGGGAAAATAATGAAATACAGACACTACATTGAAGCTGGCCTGGGTTGTTTTGCCTGAGATACTTAATATACCTCTCAAGTGAACATGCAGTAAAGTGCAGCTGAAGAACGTTTTATGTAATACAACAGAGGCTCATTAAAGCATGAAACAAACATGGTGCACCCAGAATGTGAAGAATGGAACTGGGAGTGCTGCACTGAGGCAAAATTTGGAAGTAGTAGTGTTGAGGGTACAAAATGAGAGCTACTCCTGACCTACACCGGATCAGACCTTCTCCCTCCCTGGTTTTGGCTCTCCACCACCAGAGGGAGCAATATTGTCTGATATAAGCACCATAAAGAGAAATAGATCAGCAATCCGTTCACTGTATGGTTAGTATGTACAAGAGCATATGAACTGATTGAATTTACCCCTGTGAACTACCTATTTTCATAATTAATCATGAATGAGTATACATCTTATTAAGTTCCTGGGATCTTGAGTTAAACATAATCTAGCACTTTTTCAACTAGAACATCACCATAAATGGCAAATAAAAAACCCTGATAACCGGATTTGAGCTTAAAAAAACATTCACATTAAGGGAATCTTTTTTTTTTTTTACCTAGCTGTGCAGGGGGAAATGCCACAGGACTGGCAAAAACATAGGGATGAGGTGAGCTGTTGTGTGGCTGTTGACTGGTATTGGAGAGCTCATGAGTTCAGGTCCAGACTGTTCCAGACAAACAAAAATAGTGTCTGGCCCTAGCTACAGTACTGTAAACTGCATGGGCATGTCAGATGTACGTCTACATGCATTCCACTTTCTGGGTCAGGGAGCTTCATGAGAACAACAATCAGGCAAAGATATCTTAGTCCGACCAACAGCCAAAACCCAGAGATATTTCATTTACAATGATAGATAACATTTTTTTTTTTTTAAACAAAACTTTATATTTTTGCTTGTTAGTTGACTTTTGACAGTCAATTGATAATCAAAATGATTGAATTAATTTTCTGTCTGTCCATTAATCGACCAATGGTTTCAGCTTTAGATCAGTGCTCTCTAAGCAGAGGAGGTCAGGCTGGCTTGATCTGCAACAAATTAGCCCTTAAAACACATTGTCCGTTTGCTGTGACCTTTTAAAAGTTATTTCCACTTCCCTTTCATGCTTCTGTCTTTTAGTTTCGTTTTCTTGCTGCTTATTATAGGAGTTCTTTATTTCAGTTTTGAAAAATGAGACTGATTAATAAGATTTTTTTTTTTTTACCACCCTGCTGGCCTATTACTGATATAACTACGTGTGCCTGTGCGCATTTACAGTGCTGTGTATGTGTGTATCCAGTTTGTGCCGCGCTGTGATTTTCTATTGGTGCGCTTCAGGAGTTCGGTGGCACTTGATTGGTTTTGCTGTGGGTGTGTGCGAGTCACTTGCTTGACTGTTGTTGACGTTCATTGGCCGGTACGGATTCTTAAGCGCCATTGGTCTAGGATATTTAGTTCCCTCCCTGACAATTGGTTAGCGTGAAAGTCATCGCACAAGAATGCGGAAGTCGTGTTGTCTACTGAGTCACCGTTGTGTCAGCTGATTCTTTCTGAGTGAGTAACTCGATTTAATTTTTGAAATTAGATAACTTGTAAATAACGTATTGGATGTGACATGTTCTCAGGTTGTCAGACTTGTGTTGGACGTGAGAGCTTTGAGCCGTTTTGTCGTTTTCTGTTGGAAACTCAGCGAATTTTACACACCAGCTTCTAGTAGTGGTGCTATCCGGTAGCTAGCATGATGCTAACGTTTGCAAACAGTGCTCAGACACACACTCACACACATTCACACACACTTTCGGTTTGACAACCAGTCGCCTCCTATCACAGGACCAGTCTGTAGTGAGGCTGTCGTCCACTTTCACTTTCAGCATACATATCTTTAAACTTTATTCCTGTAATGACTGGTTCACACCTGTTGTGTCTTCAGGAGTCAGAAAGCACCTGTTATTCACGGCTCAGAGGAAGCTAACAGAGATTGATGGAAATTTCTAGATGGGTTGTTATTTGGCCAAAGGAAAGCACCCTGGAGTTCCCCACTGGACTGGAAATTCATTCTGTACTTACGAGGTTTTGGAAAAGTCATCTCATCGCTATTATTATCTCACTAAAGGCTTCATTTACAGTTGTTTTCAGTATTTCTCCTTATTATGTAACATCTCTGATGCCTAAACTGTGCGTAATATGTAGGCTTTGCCAGTTTTTTAATAACGGCAGTGTCAATAAAGCTAAGTGGAGAGGAACAAGGCATCCAATTTTACTTACTAAGATTTAAATGTTTGCAACTAGCCGGTTAATTGCTGATTATTTTCTTGGTTAATCAAATGCCCATCTCAATTTCTTAAAGCACCATGTGATTCCAACAGAGTGTTTTAATTAATTAATTTCTTGCTCGTCCAACAAAGAATCGAGAAGCTGGAGTTAGGTATTTAGACATTTATTGTAATCACCAATGGATTGTTTGGTCATATCATCAAAGTAAAGCTTTTAATTTTTATAATTAAAAGGTCACATTGCGAGAGAATGCATGCAAATGGAAAGAAGCAGGATGTACACATTAAACATGACTGAAGCTAAATTAACTAAATGAAGACAAGAATTACTTTTGTCTATTATGTTTTTATGAAACATTTTTACATACTCTCTGCCAGTTAGTTAGGTACACCTATTTCAAACTAATGCAGTCTAATATTTGAATAGCTCCTCAGTAAATTCTAGCTTTTATGAAGGTTATGATGTTCAGAATAATGTAGTTTATGTTGCTGTATAATGGTACTGCATCACGCTGTCACACACACTGTATATATCAACAGCCTCGAAAATGATCGGGAAGTTGAATCAGCACCTCTCTAAAACATTTGCAACATGTCAACTTGGCTGGATATTGAAGCTTCGCTGTGTAAGTGCCTTCTCCCAAACCTATTCTTTTTAGGACATCTGAAATCAGTCAAAGATTCCAATAATCCAATAACAATTAGTACAGTTAAGGCTTGGAGGGCATACAACGTATTGAAGGACGATGCAGGTTCACATCCACTCTTACTCCAGTCATTAATAATCCTGACTGCCAGGTGTCTTAGATTCAGGTTTCAAACATTGGGGATTGAAAGGTTTCTCTTCTATTGGGGCCCTCTTAGAGGATGGAGTCCACATGACCTTTAATCAGAAATATGACGTATTTCTTTTTCGGTTCTTTCAGATACTAGATTATATTAAGAAAAAAACCTCCCTGTTAACTGATTTTCATGTGTCTGGTATTGAAAAATTGATGTTTTATACTGCGGGAGATACATTAATCAGTGTCTTATGTAATATTCGGAGGAATTTTTTTGGCCGCTGGTCCTGGGGAGCTGGAATAGACCAGGGAGAAGGAACTGGGTGTAGATGTTACAGAGGATATGTGGGATGATATCTGGAACAATACCACCCCCCCCCAAGAAAAAAAACAATCTGTAACTGAACTAGGGCATTACAACTCAAAATATTGCATATAGTGCATTTATCAACTGACCGCCTCTCCGAATTTAAGCCCACACCTCCCCATCGTATTTTACATGTAAAATAAATACTGGCAGTATTACACATCTTCTTTGGTCCTGAACCAAATTACAAAAAATACTGGGAAGCTGTCCTGTATGAAATTCAAAATATGTTAGGAATTGAGCTTGAACTTGGTCCCGTATCACTTCTCCCTGGTCTCCCTGGTGGGCACATTACTGGTGGGCACATTACTAATGTAAATCATAGAAAACTGTTTAATGTCCTGACATTCGACAGTTTTACTTCAGTGGATCTCCTGTAAGGTTCCCACGATCTCTGGCTGGAATAGGATAATAATGGAACAAATCCCGCTGGACCTCCTGGTTTGCCTAGTAGACTCTAAGACAGCTAACATCACTAAAATGTGGAAACCGTTTCTTGAATATGTAAATGTGAATGTATCTGCCATTTTATCTAGAGCTTTTATATAAACTCTATGAGATGCTAAGGACCAACTATGGTTGTGGTTGTTTTTTAATTTAAAAATTAATTTAAAAAAACAGTTGCAACATATTCTGAATATTAGAACCGTCATGAAAGTAGGATTTATTGTAGGACTGCTGTATCAGACTGCGTTAGTTTTATGTGGTAATTTATTTATTTGCTATTAGGGCTTATAGTCATTTGAATAGTCTGTCTCCTTGTTCTGTCTTCAGTTTTATTTCCTTCACCATTTGCTTCACTGGATTTTTCACACCCTGATATGTGCCATTTTCTCCTAAATCTGCAACTGACCTCTCTAAAGAGCTGATAGACATTAACACTCAGTCTTGAAGGATGAAGTCTGGAGTTCATGGCTATATTTCAAGCTTTTTAATAAGGTTCAGCAGCTAAAGTTTAGACAAAAAGCATGTCTTCATCAGAGGGTATTACAGCTTCTACCATTTTCTTAGCCTAGAAAGAATTAGGCTCACAGCAACACATGGATTGCACCAATGAACCTGTGAGACTGGCTGAACAATATACTCTGGTAACTGATTAGGGCTGGGTACTGGCCTAAATGTGTCCATAGCATTAAGTATTGAAAGTAACAAAAGCTTGCATTGACCGCTTGCCTATATTCTTACGCCTCTTTTGTTTTTGCCACTTTTAGAATATATTTTATTTAGGAAAGTAATTATAGGGCTTGAGAAAGACAACACATTCCTTTTTGAGAGGTTTGTGCTCTTTTGTTAAATGTAAAGAAGGGAAACAATTTTGAAGAGAAACATGTTTATAACCCTCAAAGTAAGGTATCAAAAAACATAAAGCTTTGATACCAACTACCCAGCCTCAGGTATTGGATCAGTACTAGCATAGAAACGTTTCAGACGATACCCAGCCCCATGACTGATATTGATGAAATCACTGTTGCCTTTTGTGAATCCTTCATTGAGCAGAAAGCAGCAAGGGGAATTATCACACAATAGTTTTTAACAAGCCAACAAGGCCTTACACTTGAGAGTAATTTACTGTTTAATGAACCAGTGTCATGTGCAGAACACAGCAGTCACAATGACAATGTACCTGAAGGCAGCATTTAACATGGATGAGCATGCACTATACTGAGGAGGGTGTAGTAGGTACCTAGAGTTAATAGTAACATTTTTCTCTTCACATTTTTATACACAATTATAAACCCTACTGTATGTAAAATCTCAGTTTTGGTTTCCTGACGAGACACAGAATTGTGTTTAAAATTATACCACACTGTACATATGACAACACCCAAGCTGCAGTTTCTGGTGTATTACTTATTTTCACAAGAATATCTTATAAACTAGTGTCAGCTTGAGAGGGGAGATGTCACGGCACAGATGTGATCAGTTTTTCAATTACAATCTCTGTTCTTTTGTCAGATAAAAGTTCCTAAGAATCTTGGTAAAAGCAGAATGATTGCAAATGGGCTGTCAAATCTGTGCACCATGTCATGCTTTGTGTTTTCATATGTTGAAAGAGTGAATGAAGGGAAGAAATGTTTGATTATACTTTAGACATAGTGATCTCTTGCACAGGTTAATCCACCCAATTGTGTACCTGCCTAGATGGGGGAAAAAATAGCTATGCTATTCACAAAATTTGGTAAATGGTGCCAGAGCAGTTTTTTTGGAAATAAATGTTTTTTGCTTCCGTTGAAAACACAGAGGGTTACTAATAACGTGCACTAATTGGATGGCGAGATGTAATATGCAGAATTGCACTGGAGCTCTACAGAGCTTTTGGCTACTTTTGGTTCGTTGTTTTGGTTTTACAGAGCACAATGTACTGCATGGTTCAGTGTCACATCTCTCATCAGCCCAGTTTCTAGCAGCAGCAGGCAGCTGTTTTTAGCAAACAAGCTCTGATAGACCCTCTACAAACTACCTGCCCAGCACCAAACTGCAAACAGAGTGTGCAACTAGCATGTGAACACCTACCTAAAGGACTAGATATTTTTCTTGGGGGTTGGTTTAGTCAAAATCTGAGCTAAAAGGACAGTGATTATTGGACTTACATTCATCAGGTGGCCAGAAACACAACAACAGGCATTTAGGGCGAAGTAAATTAGCACTTGTTAGCTAAAATGTAAACCATCACAACTTTATAAGGCAATAACATGTCAGGGTGCTGTTGAGTTGTCCTGCCCCCTAATGGCCAAATCATCAATGAATGCAGCTTTAAAAGTTTGCTCTCCTTATTTTTAATTTGATCGTTTCTCTTCTAAATTTGTGTGTGACTTTGTTAATGAAAGGTTATTCATATCAGATCTTTGTTACCTTAAGCCTCATTAAATTAAATTTTTCAGTACACCTTTTGTATAGTTAATCATCTGTCGCTATTTTTGGTGAGTCAGTAGGTGACTCATATTGTAACTTTATGAAAGCAATTATGGCTGCTTGCCTTCCTGTGTTGATTTCTATATTCATGACCGATTAGCGATGAAAGCGATTCCTTTTGATAAAATTGAGTCATGAGTTTACCCTAGGTGGCTGAAATGTAGAGAGTCCGTGCCCTGTAGTATGGCCCCTTTCACTTTGAGAAGCCTGGCACTTAGAGAGTGGGTGGGGAAAAAAGAGTAAGCAATAGAGACAGAGCTAGAGAGAGAGAGAGAGAGAGAGAGAGGGAGGAAGGTATGTCATGCACTGGATTACAACCAGAATGTGTTTGGGAGACAGAGACTACTGGTACTTTGCAAGGCATTGAGCTTTCATTCAAGTTTGAAAAGTAGAGAAGTTTCAGCAAAAAGTTGGATTCAGCACTTTGTGCAGGTAAGAGAAGGTTATGTTGTGAATAGTATTTTGTGAGTTGAGAGTAGTATTTCTTTTTGTGGAGCTGTGTGCAAAAGGGGGTGTGTCTGGAAAAAAAACAAGTGGGGGGAAGTGAATTGACAGCACTGCACAGTGAGAATTTCGATCTAGTTTCAACCTCTTGTAATCAATGTATTGTAGTAAAGTCTGTTTAAACACAATGACTTGAACACTATCTCCATATTTAGTCCAGCTCTCTGTGTGTATGTGTTACTGTCTTTGTAGTAAACTTAAACCAAGTGTCCTCCTTTCCCTCCTGACTGAGCTTGCATATGCACAGGAAGAGAATGCAGTACAATCTCAGTGTTCCTTTTCATACAGTTAGTTAGTGATTCAAGTGTAGCAACGCATTATTCTGTCCAGATATCCAGTGAATGAATTTCAGAAGCTCTTGGTCATGTTGTAAGAAGATCAGGATATCCACCTCAGTGCTTGTTGGTGTGCTGGGTGTGGAGAAGAGTTGTGGAGTTTGCCCATGCCTGTTGTCTGCTTCTCCTGCAGTTATCTGTTTGGCTACTGATAATCTGATGAGGAATGTCGAGTTTGCATTTCCTGTAAATCAGAGTTTCTCCCATAAGGTCAGGTCATCTGATCTGTTCCAAGGTTTCCAATATGGCAACAGACTTCATGCTTGTGCTTGCAGGCCTATCTGCAGCACTGCATGTGTGGAGTGTGTTTCCATCGACTTGACCTGATTTGTAGAGAGTACCTCTCGTCCCAGGCAGCCAGTTTAACCATCACTCTGTAAACCCCCCCCCACAATCTTCTGAGAGCATTTGGAGTGTGCGGATGTGGTCAGTTCTATAAAATGAAAAGTATGTCTATACTCAATATCCTCAACAATTAGACATTTGATAATTTAAGTGCTAGCATTCATTGTGCATGCTGTACTTTAGACCAAAAGGTTTGAAATCCTGCCATTTTACGCAATCACATACACTCCACAACCACCCACACACGCCATGTCTGAAGGTAGTGTGTTTTTTATGTTGGCAGGAGCCGTCGCTGGCACAGCAGAGCCCAGTAGACAGGAGGAGAGGGAGGGATCTGAAGAGGAGCACCCAGACCAACTGTCTAAAGCACTGGCTGGCAGCATGGTGAGCCAATCACACTATTGGGGAAGGGATTGTATATGTTTATATACTGTATACTCTGCTGCAGATCCCTGATTGCTAATAAGCTAGATGCTGCTCTCAAACCCCTAGGTGCTTTCTGAAGGTGAAATGGCAAGTTGGGACTTCTTGACTCTCACACCAGAAATGACACAATACTGTTACACGCCTAAACAATGTGTTAAAACATGTTTAACAACAGAATTCACTTCTCAAACTTATGTCACTGCTTAAACTCGCCACACATGCAGTTTAGGGCGGCGCAGTTAATTGTACTGTACATGTTCATTTAAATAATGTATCCATTTACCAATTCAGACATTCCATTTATTTTTTGTCATACAGTGGTATTCAATATGTGACACTTTATGATATTGGTAGAAATACAGAAACATTGAATTTCACTTAGAACGTCCACTTCATTCATGAAGTAGTCTGAGCTCTTGTTTATTATATGCAGGTGCAATAAAAAAAGTTGTTTTGTTAAATCATGATAAGCAAGACTTATTTGGATAGTGACCAACAGGGCTTTAACCAGGCCAGTTTTTCCATCAAAGAAACATGGGGTTCAGTTCTTACCTCCAGCTTGCTCGTGCATGCCAGCAAACCCATTAGGCCATGTTTTTGGGTAGGAAGCCAGTGAGGGATCACCATTACTGCTGCATTAGCGACTCCTGCTGGTTGTTCGCGGTGCCTGCACAGAGGTAGGGTGGGTTCTTTTGGGATTTACAAATATGCAAATAAATACCTGGATATAACCATTTAGCCATACTCAGCCACTAATCAGGGAATAGTGGAATACCAATTTGAGTGAGTGAAAGTAGATCATCCCCAGGCAGAATCTCTCCATAAGTACTTTTCTCAGTGGGGTCACAGTTTTATGGCACTATTTGTTTCATTCAGGAACATGCTGCTGCTTCAGTAAAATTGCTATGTAGCAGGGAACAGATGTTATATGTCTGATGTAGCTGACTGCCACATGTCTCCTGTACAGCTCTCTGCTGTGCTGTAGTTGAGTGGTGAAAGTGTTGAGTACACACCCTCCCAAGATGACCAAGACATATGTCTCCTACAGTAGGTACTGGATAGAGATCTGTCCTGATTACCCTCTAGTGGATGCTATTGGCTATTCAGTTCTGAGGCAAAACTATGACTAAATGGTTTTTGTATAATGTAACTTAACCATGAAAGTAATTTGTGCAAAAAGATGAGAAAATAATTGTGCTGCTTCAATTTGCTACATGCACTTTTTTTAGAATCTGAGTGTTTCCACAGGAATGCTGACTCTCCGAGGTTGCCGTATGTGAGACAAGCATATGGTTTGTCTAATCATGCTGCAGTTGTGGACCTGAAGGTTAAAATTATACTGAAGCATAGCAAATATAAAATGCAAGATGCAAGACTATTTGTAGTTCACAACTTTACCAACATTTCACATGAGCCATGCAAAATGTTCATTTTATTTTAGAGTAATTATTGAGTATAAGTTGACAGTGACCTGATCAGTGTATAAAGTATATTTGACTGAAGTGCTCCATTCCTCAGAGATTAAGAAATGTGAGTAGATACATGAGGCTTCTCAAATTAAGCATTATATGCATATTCTTCTGCAATTTTAGCATAGAATATCCAAAATATGTTTTGTCCTTTTGCTCTTTTTCTGTGAACTTGTAGAAAATGTACTTCAGCTTTGAGAGATGGGAAGCAGTGACCAGATGAGTGACAAATTCCTCTTGATACTAATGGGCCCAGCTTTTATGGGACAGAAACAGGAAGTGTAACAGGAGAATGTGTGTCCTAAAGTTCTGGTCAGCTGGGTCTACAGAATATCACCATGGCCGCATGCCCAGCTCTCAGCCTTTTTGTGGGACACACGGTCGAGCTCTGGGCTTAATTGATGACAGAGCTGTCGAACAAATGGGCCCTTCTGAGGCATGTAAAATGAGAACACAGACCTCAGTTAGCCCTGTGTTGAAGTTCAGTTTTATGTGTTTCTGAAAAGCATCTTTTCACTGACCCCTCTCCTTGTTTAGTGCGTTGCACTTTGGGTGTGGCTGGGTGAGGTCATAAACTTGCTCTGTTACACATGAGAACACAGACAAACAATGATGTCAGGTGCACTGAACACGCTCTAAAGTACTTGAATCACTGGAAATCAGCAAAACCCATACAGTCCTGGCTGAAATCACTGGCACCTGTGAATTATAAGTAGAGAATTTAGCTTATCTTAAGAAATAAATCCAAATTCTGCAACTGTATAATCAGAATATTGAATAAAACATCCAAAGTTGCTGAACAACAACAACAAAAAAAGCTTTCATATAGTGAAATTTTTAAAAAAAAGTCATAAAATGTATGCTTGACACAATTATTGGCACCCTTTTTGATGAATTTAAATTAGTTTCTCAAACAAAATTAAAAAAACAACAACAAATAAGAGTCACGTGTGTTTAATTTTTATTGTTCATATGACCTGAATTAACCAATGATTGATGGTTGTACTGCATAAATAGGGGTTGATTGTTTCCAGTTTCTTTTTTCACAATGGCAAAGACAGGAGAGCTGTCTGAGAGCATCAGAAATGCTATTATCAAAAAACATAACAATTTCAATGACTACAAGGAAATTGCCAAAGATCTTAAAGTCCCTGTTTCAACAGTGAGTAATGTTATTTAGAAGTTTCACAGTCATAAAACTGTTAAGACAGTTCCAGGACTGTCTTAAGAAGAAACTTCTTAAGAAGAAACTCACATCTAGCAGCACAAAAGAATGGTTGAGAAGGAAAAGTTGGACTACTTTAAACTGGCCATCAATGAGTCCTGACCTAAATCCCATTGAAAACCTTTGGACAGAGCTGAAATCTGCCATTGCAAGAAAGACTCCTGCAAATTTAAAAGAGCTTGAACTCATAGCAATAGAATAGTTGCAGAAACTACCAGCAGAAAGGTGCACGAAGCTTCTAGATGGCTACAAGAAACGTTTAGAGGCTGTAAATGTTGCCAAAGGTTCTGCAACCAAATATTAGTGAAGGGTGCCAATAATTTTCTCTGGGGTACATTTTGTGTCTGTATTATTTCACTATTATGATCACTATTAAGTTTTGTTTTTTGTTTTTTTTTTCATTTTATTTTGTTCAGTAACTTTGGGCGTCTTATTAAAATATATTGATTATACAAAATTGGTTCATGTGCATTTATTTCTGACGATACTCTAAATTCTGTATTTAAAATTCAGGGGTGCTAATAATTTCAAGTAGGACTGTATTTGAAGTTAAGTTAATGTATGATTGACAAATGCACATTGGTAGGATTTGTGCAACATGATTTCGCAGTTGTCATTTTTTTATAAGTATGATATACAACTACATTATTGGGTCCTTTTTTTAAGTTGCTTTGTGGCCACAGCTAATATTTCTACCTGTCCTAAGCTGTTGTTAATCTAAGGGTTATTTTCTTGGGTAGGATTGTGAGACATTTGTTCCAGCAATTTGCTCCACAGATAATATGTGATATGATCCTTTTAATCCTGCCTCGTGAAGCAGTGTTTAATTGCTTCCCAGCCTCCAGCTTCTTTGCTGAAACAAAACGAGAAGTATTGAGTTCATACTGTTGTCCACCCACGCTACCATATTGTTAGCAGGATAATGCAAGAACAAAGGGGTTTGTTTTACCCTGCCCTCAGTACCCACAATGCACTGTAATGCTACCTTGTAGGGGTTGTACATAACTAGCAAGGTAAGTTAGTGTGCCAACACCATGCAAAGATGGGTGTTTCTCTGTTGCCGCCCCATATGATTTCACCTGCTTACGTAAGGATTAAGTCACATTTATTTGTGTGTGCGTGTGTGTGTGTGTGTGTGTGGTTGTTGTTGTTGTTGTTGTTGTTGTTGTTGTTGTTGTTGTTGTTGTTGTTAAATGCACTAAATAGACCCCATAGGCTGTAAGTGAGGGTGTAGTTAAAGCCAGAGGGTTTGTTGTTAATGATTTGACTGGAACTCTTCTTGAAGGGACTTTTACTTCTAGCACTGTTTGACCTTACTCTGGTTCTTGAAGTCTGGCTGTCAGTGTCAGGTTCCAGGTTCCTCCTTTTCATTCGATTCAGATAATGGTAACTTTGTTGTTTTGTTCAGTGTCCTCTGTGTGTCTAATCAAAGCCCGATGACCAGAATTACAGTATGTTTGAGATGTTCTGATCTACAACTTTTAATGGATGTCTGGCAGTTCATCAAAAACGACTTTAAAAAAAAAAAAAATTAAATGGGTGAGCACTTAAACAGCCTGTTTTTGATGTTTTTAATGCGTCATGTTAAGCTAAATCTTGCTTCAGGCTAACGGGTCAGATTTTACATATACAACCTGTATGCTGCAATCATTTTACTTACAAAATAACTACAAAGTAATTGATTGGGAAAACACAGGTTGCAGGCTGTGGATTGCTCAATAGTTAGGTTATGGCTTGTATGAATTCAAATTGAAAAACGCATGCAAACATAACTATATCCATTTACAGACACTAAAAACATACATATGTAAATATTTTCTAGAGTTTGAATAGATTTTAGCTCTATATAGACACTCTTCCTAATGCTTCATCATACTTCTATAGCTGTATGTTAACATGTAGGCTGACACTCCGTGTTGGTGACTCGCTGTCCTCCTTTCCTAAAATAAAACTTGAAACACAGGAGGCCAAATCTGGTGCTCACTTTTGCGGCTTGTTCGGGTGGGGCTGGGCAGGCAGAAAGGGGAATTTAAAGCTCAGAGTTTGGACTTATGACCCACTCGTCGTAGATTACGCCAAAATATTCAGATTTTCCTAAAAATGTAAAGAAATTTAAAGAAATTCCATGCAGCTTTTGTTATTTGAAATGGATGAATATGGATAAAGTGGAAAATGATTTGAAAGCCGGAGCTGTACACTTAATTCAAAGTTCATTGTTTGAAATATTAAGAAAAAGCAAAGAACTCCAAATTGCACATAGAGGTTTACTCTGAGATAAAAGAGTCAAAGCAGGTATATTTGACAAGTTTATTCAGCCAAATTATGTTCCATCTAAAATAAATCATTTTGAATGCTATACCTGCTCAGGTTATACTGAAAGTCTGATTTCCTCAAAAAATGAATGCTTCAGACAGAGCAATTTTCTGATTTCCTCAAAAAATGAATGCTTCAGACAGAGCAATTTTCTGTCACCCTACAGCACAACCTAGGGTAGTTTCTACAAAGTACCATCTCACCATTATACTTCACTAAAGTATTTATGCACTGACAAACATTTGAACATATATTTGTAAGGCTGATTTTAGCTCAGCTTTGATGCATAATGCTTTATTTCACTTCTTCATTTCACTTAAGGAAAACAAATGTAAGGAGTCACAGGTTTATCATGTGACATGAAAATGATTCTCAGTAAGATTCTGCTTGATTTGTGGAAGTGCATTTTATATCAGCAGATGCATGAGTCCATTTATCTGACCCATTTGTTTTGGCCATGAAACTAATTGTTTTCCAATTACTTTTGAGCCTCTGAAAATGAGGGACTGTGTATAAAAATGGCATTAATTCCTGAACAGTTAATGCAATATTTTTGTTAAACCCCTTAAATTAAAGCTGAAAGTCTGCACTTCAATTACATCTTGATGGCTTTGTTTCAAATCCCTTGCAGTAGTGTACAGAGGCAAAATCACAAATGTGTCACTGTCCAAATACTTACGTACTTAACTCTATATATTAGACGAGATCTTTTTGTTGCAGGAAGAGTGATGCATTACACTCGTGTGCAGTATGACCTTGATCTCATCAGATAAACGGACTCATGCATCTGCTGCACTTTGTATGTTAGAGTATCACACTAGACATTTAAAAAAACTGTGTCTTTGTATGAATCTTAATCTCTTCAGTCTGCATAAAATAGGCATTGTTTTGTGTTCAAAAGCCAATTTAAGTGGGTTGTGTAGAATAAAATAAGAAATTAGTAATCGTGTTTGTTTGTGTTACATATTGATGGATGCTATAAAATTTGCAAATTTTAACACTGGACAGTTGTATACATGTTTTGCTTGCAGCTGACCCATTTCATTCAGAAACTAAAGCAAAATAAAAAGCAAAAAACATAACTTTTTTTTTTTTTCCTGAAACAAACTTAGTCTAACTTGAAAACTAAACTGCCAAATTATTTTCTTATTGAAAATGAAATTAGTTGCACATTTCACTTTTCAACCAAAGACTTACAGTAGATATTGTGCAGCTCGATGTGCAGGGAAATATGCTGAAGCAATGAGGTTGAATGAAATATGCTGAAATGTCCTGCTGGTCGTATAACTACACCCTTGTGATGTGTGATTTGTAAAATATATCCACCCTCTATTTTTTTTACGGTGTCCTGTAGTTGTTACCCTTGTATCTGTATTTTTTTTAATCCAGGAACAACGTCTGTAAATTGTCTGTAATTACAATGGGGATAACCATACATCATTCTGGACAATTTGAAGCCAGTGGTACATTAAAGAGTAAGGTACAATATATTATTTAGTATAGATGTATGCACCTCATCATCACATACTTCAGTATTAGTTCACCTTCCTTTCTACAGACAGAGAGGACATTACGCAATCACTGGCAGTCATGAAAAAGTATGACTGGAAACACGTTCATCCACAAAGCAGATGAAAATTATTGTATTTGATGGTTTCTCTACCTGGATTACACTTAACTACCTTAAATAATTAACGAAAATTGAAAATTCATCCCATTAAAATGAGGCTCTACCATGTTGAAATTCCTGTATGGGACCTCCCCCAGTAAAATGAATTCCATTTTAATAGAGCTTCATTCTGTATCCAGTCTATGCTGTGTTTACTACGTTATATTTGTTACATAATGTGGGGTCATACCATTGAAGGCGATGGGCTGTCACGACTCTACCAGGGAGGAGAGTGGGGAAAGAGGCGGGAAGGGCTGTGTGTCCCCTGTGTAGTATGCAGTACACTGTACACACCATATACATCCAGTGACCTTCCCTGATATTACAGGAAGGTGCAGCGACTAAGCAGTGTTATGTGCAAAGATGTACTGCACTTGTGTCACTGCCAAGAACACACTTAGAGAGAGGGGAGAGAAGGAGTTTGTGTCTGTAGAATGCTGTGTCACCAGAGATCTCCGCATAAACTCACTCTCCTCAACACCCGCCCTCCTCTGCCTCTGCCACGTATTTTCCTCCTGCACTAGATCAGCTGCTGCCAGTGCAACGGTTTTGTGATGGGATACTGTCCTACCGCTGGATGGAGTGTCTCTCTGCTCTCAGTCTTCAGGCTGTGTTTTTGTGTTCAGCATTGCCCGTACACACAGTTATGAGCAGGCAGTGTGTGCTTGTGTGCTACAGCATACTGCGGTTGATGTCAGATGGTGCATGCATGGCAGTCAGAGCATCTTCTGGTTGCTGGCGGTACATTCTAGGCTTTACCGCCTCATCGCTGAGGGAGAAGCATATTTATGAGGAGATGTCGGTGAAGGGTGAACGAGGAGGGAGTTGGGTGGAGTACGGCATGAGAGGGAGACGGGGAGAAATGCATGCGAGCATGTGAATGTGAGAGAGGGAGGTAGATGCGCATGCAGAGGGCGGAGCTTAGCATCAGGCAGTTCCCTCTGTCTTTCTTTCTCTCCTGCTTTCTCTTCTCGCAGTCTCCCCCCATTCACTCGCTACAGTTGAGAAGGCAGCTCTGCAGTCATTTCATCACTTTTTCTTTCCCCTTAGTTATAACTCAACTGATTGAGTGGACTGCTGTTCTTGTTTGTACCTTGGACTATCCTTCTCTCAACAGTGCAACAGGGGCTACTCTTCAGACAACAGCGTGCTCTGTCTCCTCTCGCTGGCAGCAGTCTGGGGGGGTTGGGGTGGGCTCCTGAATGAGAGCTGGGACTGGCGTGTTGTACCATACCACCTCTTGAGAAGGGGGAACGTGCAAAAGGTGGCGGGGGGGGGGGAGGGGTGGCAGGCATAGAGGTTCAAAGTGGAAGAGGGGTGGAGAGGCTCCGGCTGGGAGAAGAATGGTTATGCCGGCTACTCGTGCTCAGGTCGTGCTGCTGCTCCATAGGCTGTGTGTCATTCTGGCACAGCCCTGCCTCTCCTCGACATGAGCTTCGCAGGAAGGGTGTCCTGCTCCATGCTCAACTGCTTTGTAAGTCACTAGGCTTTTATTTTGGTGTTCATTTTTGTTACTCTGGTTTGTGATGGGTGTGTATTAAAGCCCTCCCCTACCTACCTCGCCTTGTGTGTATGTGTGCCTGCCACTCAGTGGGGGATGGGGGGGCGAAGGGGGGTTGGTCGACACACGTGAGCGCTGCAGTTATTAAGTAACCAACGCTGACTCCACATACAAATAATTGAATTACCTCAGTGTCGTCTCATGCTGTAGTGATGAAAAGCTACTTTATTGCTGTCATTACTCGGCTTTGTTGTATGGAGGGCTCTGAGCTGCCAGTACGTTGATTGGCAGGGAGGAGAAAGGGGCCTGTCAAGAGTAAGGCGTGTAGAGCATGTGTGCTGCTGATAGTGAGCACATTGTGCACTCACTGTTGCAGTCTCACGGCAGTGAAATGTGTTCACTGCAGTATAGGGCCTGCATTGAGTAGTAGTTATGGTATTTAGATGTATACTGTAGGGGATATTAAACTGTGACTGATGTAGAACAGGTGTTCCTCATAGTTTGCATCTCAAGACAGAATGGTGAAAAGGTTGACAGTTTAGGAATTTAGCCTCATACCTTTTGGGCTTAAATTAGGTAATGGTTCACAAGTTAACTTCTGACCGTTCACAAATGTCCACAGTCCACTGTCTGGGCCCATTAATTGATAACTTTCAGCAAGTGTGTTTTTCAACCAAACAGTAAATTCTTTCACATTCAACTGTCTGCCATCCCATATTATTGGTCGACCAAATATAATATTGCCCTTTCCAAACTTGGTAAAAACACCACAAACCTTTGCATCCTTCATAAAGTTAATATTGCAGTAATTTTTTACATGGATTTTTCTCAGGCTGACAAAACAAGTATCTGGTTACTGGGTCAGGATTTTTTATGATACAAATTTTTGTAGCTCGCTGGGTAAAAATGAGTAAATACATACCAGTAATGTGATGTATTATAACAAGACTGTGAGTCTACAGCCGTGGTAGCGGTTCTGAGGCTGTGGTGCTTTGTGCTAAATGCTGATGTACATGATGCTCATAGTGACAAAGCTAACATGCTGCATGCTTGGCAGGTATAATGTTTACCACGTTCACCCTCTTAGTTTATTGTATTAGCATGTTAACATTTGCTAATTAGCACTAAAAACAAAGTACATCTGGGGCTGATGGAAATGTCATTAATTTTGTGAGTATTTATTCATAAAGCAAAGTAATGGACAAATTTAAATTTTGACCTCATGGCGGCAGTGGATGCAAAGTCAGGTGATCATCGAAGTAAACAGGAATCAGTGCATGTGGCACAGCATTTCATGGCAATAAGTAGTTGATGAGATATTTCAGTTTGAACCAAAGTTGTGGACAGACCAACACACTGGTATTGCCATCCACAGAGCAATAGGCAGCAGTACTACTAAATAGAAATCAGTTCAAATAATCACCACTAGCAACACCATATAGAGTCAATGTTTTGTGCAACAGGCACTATACAGACTCAGGGCATAGAGTTAGACCTACTTTCTATAGACAGCATTTACTGAGAGATTCTTTGTGTGTTATACTAACATTTTCAGCAACAATACATGTTAATAATATTGCTAATACTATTAAAGCTTTACTTTAATTTTCATCACTAGTTCTTCCAGGGAACGCATTGTTAGGTTATCTGGTGGATCAGGAAGAGTGCAGCAGCTGTCTCCTCTTCTCCTTTCTCTGTGACCAGACGTGGCCAGGCACTACACAATTTATGATCTCTTGAATATGTCTTTAGAGCAGCTGAGTCAGCAGGTCTTCTTCTGCGTCAGTGTCTGTATTATTTAGTATCCAGGTCCTCTGTTACTTAATTGGATCACAGCTCTGTCAGTCTTCTCATTTGAAAGAGGGCTGCAGCACTGTGCAAGGTTTTCATCATCATCACTATTGTTGTGATCCAGCTGCAGAAAAAATATCTTCTGTTATTGTTCCAGGATCATGTTTATCTCTCTCTGTGATATATTGTCTGCACAAAATGGAACCATAAAAAGTCTAATTGAATTGGTTAAGATTTTTCCATGACTCAGACTCTGTTATAGCCACCAGCTAAATGAATCAAGAGTGTAAGTACAGCCAAAAGCTTTTTGGGGATGTGCTTCAAGGTGTTACCTTACTGCACCCTCTTTGGTACCTGTGAACAATCTGGTGTTGGCCTAACCACACTGCAAAACACCAAGGCGGTGGTGTTTACCTGCCACTTGATGCTGTTTTCTCAGAATCAACAGCCCAAAACCATTGTCTGTACCTAATCAAAGACTAAGTCCATCTCCCCTTGCTGTCTATTGCCTTTGACATGTCATCTATCACTTTGAGTTGTTTTCTTGATAAAGCATTTTCCTTGCATATTTATGTGTTTTAGTGCTCATCCTAATGTTTTGAGAAGTCTTATATTATCACCAGTTCATTACACCGTTTATTGTTCATATATCTATTTTTCTTAAGAGGAACCAGTAGTTTAAATATGTTTACATAGAAAGACCTCTTCTCACTGTGCGACAGAGTGTTTCTCCAACTGTTTGTTTCAGATTAATTCTGCTTAGTTATAAAAAACCCAGGCCCTGCCTAGTTTCTGCAGCTCTTTGAGCACCGAACATTTATAAGCCTAAAAGGGGACTGATCATTTAGAGTATGGTGGTCTATGAAATATTAAGTTGGAGTGAGGGCCAGGAGAAAGAAATGCATTTAAAGAAATTCGTCATACTCTGCCATCTTTGATCTTCACCAATTACTTAGACTGCACTGCCTAACTGGACTTTCAGAAGAGAATATTTTTGTCCTGGTTGTTTTTCATCTCAAATTCGGTGGCTTTGATTCTGCCCTGTCATTGCTTCCTCTGTTTCCATCTACCCTCGTCCTTTTCTTACTCTGTACCAACTCACACTTTGGGTGATTTCTACATAATTTAGACAACGTGCCTACATGTGCCTGCCTCATATAATACTGTATGTCGAAAACCGTAACTAACTGGACACATAAAAGCAGACATACAGTATAAGTGCATTTAGCCCACACATTTAGGGGGTCACCTCTGCATTATGTAGTGATTCTCTAATCTGCACAACTCTGGGACAAAGCCCCACTCAGATTAAGTAAATAATCTGGTGAGTAAGGACACCAAATTGTTTCCCAAAGCTTTAGAGAGAAAGGGCTCTAAAAAGAGGTTGTTGTATCCATGGCAACCGGACACTTATTCATGAAGACTGTGCCACTGTCTTTTTCAGTATCTCTACCTAATCTACCTTTGTGTTGTCATGCTGCCTGTTTTGTTCATTTCTCCATTCACACACATGCAGAAATCCCTGGAAAATCCCTGGAATATTCACACATGCTTTCCCCAGACAATTAAAACTTTAGCGTAGTACAAATGAGCCCTTCATGTTTTTACCTCCACATACACACTATTAATTGGCTATGTTAGGACTCTCTACTGAGCTGCTAGCTGATACTATCACTGATATGGCAATACATATTATCAAGCCATTGCATGCACTATGAACTCTGACATTTACATTTGATACACGCATGGAGGCGTATGTGTGCACGCGCATGCCTGTCAGATCCAGCTTTTTGATTGCTGGTTGGACAAAGGTGGGGGAGGGTGCGCAGGCTCTCAGCAGTGACAAAGCAAAAACGTGTTGGGCACAGGACAAGCTGTACTCCATCTTTGTGGGTCAGTTGGAAGTGAGAGCATTTCTCTTTTTCTCTAATCTTGTGTAAGCTGATTGTCTGGTTGTGGACACCATGCAGTAGACCAGAAATCAGAAAAAAGAAGTTCCTCACTGCTTGTCATGCTTGTGTTTGTTTGGAGATGTAATGACAGACGTTTAATCCCTGTCTTGTTTAAGTGTTATCTGTCATGCGAAGTTGAAATATCAAGCTTGTCTGCAGGAGAGTTTTCGGTTGCTACAAGTCTTCCTCTTAACACTGCCACACTGATGTCTTGTGCTATGTTTTACTCTACCTGACATTTTCTGTCATTTTGTTGTCTATTTGAACTGCCATAAAAACTTGTCAGGTAAACAGCTGAGAGTATCTTCTTTCTAGTGTTTTAAGTTTAAAACCAACAACCCATCCATATATACCAGTCTGTGCATATAGACTGTGTCTTGGATTTTTTTAGTACAACATCTACGCAACTTTCAGTCGGCTGTTTTCTGCCTTTAAAGTACTCTGTGTTCTAGTGAGCCTCTCAGGAGTGCAACGTCAGGACTGCCTCATACGAGAACTGAGTAGATGGTGCCAAGTCTCTACCACTTAGTGCAGCACAAGATCTATTGGAACCAAGTGATTGGATGGATTATTGACTGTGTGTGTGTCTGTGTGTGTGTGTGTGTGTGTGTGTGTGTGTGTGTGTGGTTCTAAATATTGAATGCATGCTCCTGCTTGCTTATTGAGTCATTTATGGCAGCTGTCTGGCACATCATAGTAAACTTTATTCCCTAAAAAGAAAGCAAACGAGCTGTGCCTGGATGGTTCTTCAGACTGCCTGGCAACAGTGTGAGAGATCAACCTGTAAAGACCCAACTCTCGCAGGATACCTCTTACTGATGGCCACTCTCATGGTCCATCCATTCTCAGGTGAAAATAAGTAAAATTGATGATGCACAGCTGCCTAACCAGTGTTCAGGCAAGTTTACTAGTCTGAAATTGAGGCTCTCTAAAGTTGACAGGAGTATCTTCTGAGAAATAAACCACTTTTTGAGCTGTAAACGCAGTATTATACAGTGAGATTTGGTGGAACACTAGGTGGTTTTTTTCTTGTTATGCTAGAAAGCAGCTTCCACCTCACCTTCACCATAAGTGTGTTTCACATGGAGATGGAAACACAGCATTAGCATGAACATAACCGCATCATTTGGGGGAAATGGAGCCCATAATACTACCAGATAGCACTTAACGTTGGAGCATCTTTTAAGGAGTGTAGACATCTCAGTTTGGCACAGCCTTGACCCATGTCTCCATGGCTGCCATCAACACTGCCATTCATTACAATTTATGTTGTAGAAGGACTGTAGAAGTAGACTGGGTTTGTGATTTACCGTGTTAATCTCTCCCGCACACAGACTTCCCATACCCATAATAAGCCATCAATACAAAGACAGCAGCTGCAAACTGCTCTCTGTCAAGCTGCCCATAAGGTCTCGACACCTGTACCATGTCCTCTCTTTATTCAGATTTAGGACTACAACTAATTATTATTTTCATTATCTATTAATATACTGATTATTTTCATGATTAATTTTTCCTATAAAATGTCCTTATTTTATATTTTGCTGGAGCCCAAAGTGGCATCTTCATATTTCTTGTTTTGTCTGACTAACCCTCCAAAATACCTAAAGCTATTAAGTTTACTAGCATAAATGGAAAGCATCAACTCCTTACATTTAAAAAGTTTGAACCAACAAGATTTGGAATTTTTGCTTGAAAATTGACTGAAACGATTATTTTATCATCAAAATATTTTGAACCCATACATTTTTCAACATTTTAACATTTGAAATTGGTAAATTTTCAGCAAATTATAATTAGTAGTTGCTAACACATTTCTGAAAATCCAACAATACCCCTCCTTCACATTCAAAGGTGCATATGTCATGTCAGCAGTAAGCTATTTCTTCATTGCTGTGCCTATAGATGCGCACTATTGATTCAGCCTCTCTCAAAAGTTATGTCACAGAAGCCAATACATGATGCTTTGGCAGTCATATTCTTATGATCCCCATGTGTTCTGAAGGGAGCGTTTGTCACTACAGGGATTCCCAGAAATGACAGAGACAGGCTGCATGTGGAGGAGTGAAAGACATTCCTGAACATGTCATAGCAGACCTGGATAATGTAATGTCACAGACTGTATATACAGGGTGCTCTGTGCTCAATTTATAAATCACATCTCAAATAACATCAAAACAAGGATAACACTATAAATCAGGATACTAGTGTACTGTACATTTATATTCAGGGGATTTTTGCAGATAGGTAGAAGTGAATAAAAAGTGTGGATATGTCTTTTAATTTCATCATTTGATTACCTTTCCCCCAGTGATTGTAGTATGACCTGATGAAAGTGTTGCACAGTCAGAGAGGACACTGTTACCCTGTGCTGCAAGGACGGGGTTGACTGCCCTCTTTGTTTCTCTCTCATTCTCACCTCTGCTGCTTCTTAAGTTGTTGCAGTCTAATTTAAGCCAACCTTCCATGATACCAGGTGACTCTTGATAAGGCTGCATTTGGATGTTTAATTACCAGCAACCTTAGAAATGTGACATTAAATGAATTTGTATTCAAGTAATGGGCATCAAAAGTCTCTCAAGCAAAACATTTTTTAAAACTCTTGAAATAAACGTCAGTGCCTCATGAAAAACTGGTCACTTGTGGGAAATACCTAATACTAACTCCAAGTATCTTTGTTAGCTCAAGACTGTAACGCCCAGTCACAAAGTCTACAGCTTTTTGGTATCCACTGCCCAGTTCAGCATACAGTGCATTCAGAAAGTATTCAGACCATGTTTAATACATTTTCAAACATTTCTAAATTTCTGTTTTCGCTTTGTCTTTATGAGGCACTGTGTGTCGATTGTGAAAGTGAAGGGGTCCGGATACTTTCTGAATGAACTCTATGCAATTACTACCTGCTAAGCGCCAAAGCAAACAGGATATAAATATGTAAAAGTTGAATTCTTCCTTCAGCGTTATTATTAATCACCAAGGGAAAATGCTGTTTAGGATTGACTTGCAAACATTTTATAATAGCTTGCCTCATTAACCTTACACAGGTCTTGGTGGGCCCCCGATTTAAAGGGAATTTTGGATCTCTTGTTGTCAATATTTAATCTGCTACATGACTTCTGTGAGTTAGCTGGTGGGGATTGTGAAATTCCACTGGGCATGTATCGTACCACCCAGATGAATGCTTAGTACCAGAACACAGAACTTTGTTTGATCTTACAGATTTATTTTTTTTTCTGCAAAGGCCCTCTCTGTGTTCTTCCTGCTGCTTCTTGCTTTTTTAATGTACCTTATGTGGTTTTCCATCCTGTTGTGTCAATCTAAATAACGACAGAAGTATTTATCTGACCACCTCTGCATTGTGTTTGTGGATGACAGGGTGAAGAGGGGCCTCCCAGTCTGGAGTACATCAAGGCCAAGGACCTGTTCCCCCAGAAGGAGCTGGTGAAGGAGGATGAATGCCTTCAGGTGAGATGGATGTTCTTCATCAACTCTTGACAACTACAGCTCTAGAGAACATTATTTCCGTCTGCTCTGACACCCAGCTACATGAGAAGCGGACAACTTCCAGATTACCACCTCATGTTCAAGCCTGGCTCTTGGTGTGGCATCAGAGCATTCCTCTTAAACACCCTGATGAAGCTTGGTGGTATGTGGAGTGGCGTCTTGTGACTGCCAAGATATTACTACAAGAGCCACAATTCAGCAGGCTTGTGGCCGGATGCTAAAGGAGAGATGATGACACTGGCGTAGTGGAGCACATTTTTGTCATTGTTCTGCCATGCTTTATCAGCATTCAACACAGGAAAAAGTTAATTAGGCAATTTGGTGGATAGCAAAATTATTTGCATTTGAATTCCGCCACTACCCACGCTCTATATAGATAGGGCATCATACTTCTAAAGAAAAAAAAATGTCCTCACTATTTATTTAGAAATTAGATTCTGAATGAGTATACTACATTGAGATAAGACACATATTTATGCAAGGCCTTAAAGAGACCACAAAGAAAGTTTTGAAAGCAGGAAGTTGAAAATGCTTACAAAGCTTTTGTATGTACAGTATGAAAGAGGTGAAGAGGGTGTGATTCACATTTTTCTGTAGTAGTAAAGGTTTTTACATGTTTGACTGTCACACGAAGTCTTTGCATTCTTCTCTATCTGTCCGGAGTATGATGTTTTAATTTAAAACAAGGAAATAAAAAAACAATAAATCAGATCATATTATAAATAAGACCTAGATTACATCTACATATACACTTATACATAAGAATGTAAGTTTGTAATTAGGCTTTATATGTATACATAAATGCACGTCCTTCACCAAACCGCATTAGCTGACAATAAACACTACTACCCATACAACAATATTACTGGCTCTGTATCAGGTTGAAACCCCTATTTTAAAACTTTTGCTTTATGAATACTATGTCGCTATTTACATGTCATCAACCTCCAAAATTACACAAGAACAGGGCCGTTAAAAAGCATTCAGGTCAGTGAAGTGAGAAGGATTTATAAGTCTATTCCACAGTGAAGATGCCAGTTGCAAAATTTTGATGGGCCAATTGCGCTGTGCCCTCCGTAGTGTTGAGTTTGTGCTCCCTGGCTGTCTGATGGTTAATGGAGCTGAGCATGTTGTGTCTGGGCAAAGGAAAGGTGGAGGGAGGAGGGATTTGTCCAGCCAGGGGTCACTATCTGATGTTTCTCTTTTGTGGAAGATTTCTTTAATACCTGAAAAGCAGTGTGTGAAGACTGGAGGGAATTTGTAACATGGTGTCTAACGAAGTCTAGGAGGCTGCATTTTAAGCCGAGGAGCCAGAAGGCAAAGCTGCTTCTGTCTTTAATACTTTGTAATTGTTCTTATTTTAGTTACCTTGCAATATTTTCTGTTCCTCCACTGTTATATTTCCCCTCCCCCTGCACTCACACATGCAGTCACACATTGTGTCTTTGCTTTTGTTTTTTTCTTTGGGCACTTCCATGATGGGTTCATTGACAGCTGATGTCTCTTACCACAGCTTTCCTGCAGGCAAATTACAGGCATTCTCCACCATATTTAATATCCTGCTGCCTTTTCTCCTGTGTGCGTGCAAGCCGTGTTGCATGCTTGGAGTTGTGAGTGCATTTGCACGCGTGCATGTCCTCACTAAAAGGCTGCTTGAACCGGAAGTCACGACTCACAAGTCAGAGAGTGTTATTCACGGGTCTTTCAGCTCTCTCTCTCTGTCTCTGTTGCTCTCTCTCTCTGTCTCTGTCTTTTTCTCTCCCTCTCTCCCACCCCCTTTTTTTTTTTTTAAATAAAACTGCTGCTGAAGGCTCCATGTAGGAAATGTGACACAGTATTTTCTGCTCTTCTGCTGCACTTGCTGGCTGACAGTGACTCATGCACCTACTTTAGGAGCACAGCTTGTTACTGCAGCTCCCAGTCTGTAAAGCATGTCAACTATGGCACTCTCAGCAGGACGTGTTAGGTCTGTTCCACAGCAGAGCAGCACACAGACTCAGTATTTGCACGTTTTCATTTCAGCCATTTCTGATGCTGTTGAGGCAGTATTTAATGCAAACCAGCTACATTCCCTAACTCATGTCAAATGCAAAAATGCTTTTGATTAGGCTTTTACTTTTTTTCTCCTTTTATATTGTAAAACTAACTATATCTACAGCTTTTTCTGTCGCAATCAGCAGCTTCAGAGTTTTCAGCTTTGTTTGTGTGCCTGTCACCACAAACTTGGTTGAGTTACAGCTGTCACATTTTAAATATTCCACCTTTTAGAGGACTTAGTGCAGCCTGCCAGGGGAGCTGCTGCCTATATTTGGCACTGATGGTGTTCTGAGTGCGGATACTACGTGCTCCATTTCCCGGCTTAAGCTGTACTCTTTCCCTCATCATGCATCCTGTCCAGGCTCACGCACACATATTCAGTTAGAGATGAGAAACAGCAGGTGCAGTGATAAATGCAGGAGTTTCTTTTTTTCTTTTTTCTTTTTTTTTTTTTAACATAAGCTCTCTGGACCAAGAGTCATCAACAGTCTGATGCACTGGCAGCTGTTGACCTCTTTCCAATCGACAGTATTCCTTTAAAAAAAAAAAAAAGCATAGTTTTATTTTAGATTTATTGTACGTGTTGTCTCTTTGTCATGACTGGTAAAAAGTAAGGTGACTGAGTAGATGTTAACTTGTATTTTGTGGGTTTGTCATTCACATCCAGCTTGTGTGCTCTGGGCAGTAACAAAGACTGTGCTTTTAACCGTGTCGGCTAATGTTGTTTCAAGTGAGCCTGATTTGCTGACATCTCACCATAATCCCCCATCTGCCTGGCTGCATGTCCTCTTTTAACATGCACCAGTGGGTCCTCCTCTGCGTGACTCAGCAATGCATGCTAATGTAGGATGAGGTAATGTTGTCTCTAAGCGACACTGTTGTCCTCACCACCGGCAACTAAACAACAAGAGCTGGGTCGCAATCCATGGTCCCCAATGATTATGATCATGTTTAAGCAGCCAGGAGTAACAGCAGCACATGCAGTGATGATTAGGAAACACTGAAATTTGAAGAGGTCACCTAAGTGACCTCATTCTATCAGACAGGAGAGAGTGATGTCTGAACGATAAAATATCTCCAAACAGACTCCAACATCCCAGCAGATGTTTCACATCAGCCAGAAGGAATGTTTTATGCAAGAAGATTGAGAATGATATAATCTCCGTACATATTGATACAGCTTAAATCCTCTTGAACAGCAGCATTCATAAAAGGTCTTATAGTTCACTGAATTCATCATTTTTAAATCTCTTGAAGAAGCAGCCACAGTAAACAGTACAATAACTTCTACCAGTGTGGTCAGTGTGAAATTGACCGCTCTAATATTGGATGGACGCCTGTGTTTTTGTATGAAATTGTTTAGAGGCTGGCAACTGTAGCTGTGTCTCTTCCTCGCGATGGCTTTAAAGCTAATGCCCTGCCTCAGAATGAATTGAAAAATGTGTTCTTTTAACCTCTGTTGGGAACCAATTATCTTAATGTAGGGGTCTAGTTACAGCCAAAGCCCGGGCCTGGCTGTGTCTGTAATAAAATGGGTACTAGTAAGAATGTTAATGGACAGTTTGGATCCCTCACTGTACCGTCAACACTAGGGGAGACAGTCTCCCTCCCAGCCGTGCCTCTTGTCTGCCTGCTCATTCAGGCTCACCAGCAAAGCCCTCTGCACTCACAAAGGTCCTTCTGTAAAACTACTATGTGAAAATTGGACGGCAACACATACACACAGTTTCTCATGTCCCCCTTTCTCTCATCTCTGTAATGGCACAACAGTCATTGTGAGTTTGGAGATTTTTAATGGTGTTACCAGTATCAAATTTGAGTTTCAATCATAATACCAGATGGATCCACAAAACTTTTTTTTTTTTTTTGTGGATCCATCCATCTTTTTAAAAGGGAGGCAAAGCTCAAAAATGCATTGGTGTTTAATTTTGTCTTAGTACAAAACACCAAAATGCCTGAATGCAGTCTCAAATTAGCAAAGTTACGATTTGAAATAAAAAAAAAAATCTAGTCAAACAAGTCAAGACTAAGAATCTTATCAAGTATTTCAGTGCTAATCTGTTAAATAATTAAAATGTTTTTTAGCTATGCAGTGGTGTGGCTGAAGAGAGAGCAATGTCAGTGCATGGGGAGGTCCATAAGTGGTTGCAGTGGTCAGTCCAATGGTCAGTCGGTTGGTCAACCACTAATCAGTCCAGACTGATTAATCTCAACAAATATTTGATATTTTAATTGTACAAACATTCATGGTGCCTTTTGTAATACCCTGATTTTTCCTCTAGGGCGAGTGGTACGTCAGAGGTTTTTACATATCCAGAATAATATGTCAACATCTACAGGAAGCATTTCCACAAGATTTTGTATAGATATTCATGGTTCCCAGATGATGAATCCTACTGATTTGGTTGATCCCTGACTTTTGATCTAGCACCACAATGAATTTGACATTCGGGATTTGAGTGAAATCCCTCAACAGGTTTTCAATGGATTGACATGAAATTTGGTACAGACATTCATGTCCTATGACTATACCTCCTAAACAATGATTGTAGACTCAGTTGTGTTACCCAGAGTTTTGTATGTATATCATAACACTGAGAGCACAGATTTTAAAATAGAAATGTGGATGTTATGGTTATCCTCTCAGTAGACATAATAAAGCCTTACAATGAACAAGTGTTGGCGTAATGTTTTTGCAGTACAGACTAAAACAATTTTGTTGGTTTTGTGTCCCTACAGGTGCCATTCCCAGTTCTTCAGGGGGAAGGGGTGGAATATCTTGGTCATGCTGATGAAGCCATCATTGCCATTTCTAACTACAGGCTCCACATCAAGTTCAAGGACTCTGTCATTAACGTGAGTGCACGTGACAGACAATAAACATACAGTTGAACCACAAAAGTTTCATTCAGTCCAGAGTGTCACTACTGCTGCTATGCCACGCCACTACAGAAGCCAACAGCAGAGGAGAGAGGAGGTTATAATGTTAGATTGGCCGCGCATGGGCTTTTTCCCTTTTCCTCATGAATTTTATAAACACGTAATAGTGCTAACAAGGCTCCAAGTATACCTACAAGTATTTTACATGAGGTACCCGTAAAGAGGTTTTAATCATACCGTAGGTGCCGTGAAGTTGTTTGTACCAGAACTGAACCATGGGAGTGACAGGCCCTCTGCTCTTCAGGCAGGAGAGGTTTAATGTAACATCTCGGCTCCACAGGCCCAGCCCCCACTGGTACTGATGTCCACCAGCTCGCTCCTGCTGACGTCGGGCCTTGCTCAAACACAAACAGACCAATTGTTTGCATTCACTGGCAGCGAAATTCCTCCTTCTTCCCAAATCCCTGTCATTTATTCCAGAAGCTGAATCCCTGTGGAAAAGATGACAGGGGTTTGAAAAGGAGGAGGAGGAGAGGGCAGATCACCAGGATGTTGAGGACGTCTCTTAACCTTGCTTACTGACTTACTTTGTCAGAGGGGAAGTCTGATTAATGCAACGTCACCAGCTAAAAGTCCCTATCGAACTGGTTACCTACTGGGCAGAGTCTTGCCTTGACCCCAGTAGCACAGAATGAACTCTGTATGAATGCCAACAGGCCACAACCTCTCAACCCACAACCCCTCACCCCCACCCCACCCCCAACAACTCACCCCCCTACTTCTAAGCTGTTTTCTTGCCCTTTGCTCCCGTCCATGTTTGTCTTTCTCTCCATGATTTCCATTTGGCTTGGTCATGTGCTGCAAGTAGCACACTGCGTGATCCACTCAGTTATCTTTCATCCTCTTTGATGTTTTTCTTTCCTTTTAACTCTTCATTTCCCCTTGTCTCCTGAATTTTTTTGGTTTAATAGTCTTTTCCATTTCCTCCTGTCCTTTGTCTTCCCTCCCTCCTCTCTCTCTGTGTGTGCTCCATGGTGTCACTGTGTTTTAGACCTACCCTGGTGTGGACAATGAGATATCTGTGAGTACCATACGATAAAACACCACCCTCTGCCACAGTCTAGACGGCTTAGTCATTCAGCTCCTCTTCACTCTACACGATTACAGTGCACTGTGGAAAAATTGTAATTTACATTCAACTGAATGGTAACACTGGATTTAATATAATAACTTTTAGTGAAAGCACCATGCTAAATGATTAAGGTGCAGTGTCTTGGCTGACTTTGAGACTTAAAAAAAAAAACAGGTACTATTTTCTGCCGTATGACCCACTTTATAAAAGGTGTACATCTGCACCTTGTTGCTTACAGGTTTGTCCAAAAGTGAAGTTGCATGGGTGATTTTTGTAATCTCGGCAGTGCTTTCATTAACACCTCAGTCCACACAGTATCAGTTAAAAGCTTAGAAGGCAGAATAGACAATCCTGTGAACAATGCAAGGTTTATAGCTGTTGCTCGGTATCATAACAGTGATCTAGATACAAAGTTAAAATACTGCAGAGGACTTCTTCTCCTATAACGTGAGGTTAAAGCTGTACTACACGTATCTAGCCTGGATTCAGTCTTTACTAGACCAGAGGGTGGTAACATCTTTGCAGATGTGCTGTCTGCTCTGACAGTACGCCATCAGGCTGATCACACATGCTCTCCGTCTCCCCCTACAGGTGCCTCTCAGGCTGATCGAGGGTGTGGAGAGCAGAGATATGTTCCAGCTGCACATCATCTGCAAAGACTCCAAAGTTGTCAGGTAAGGAGAGCAGCTCAGTTCACTCTCACACATCATATTAACCCTGCAGACAGGTTGATGCTGTTGTTAATCAAATTAAATATAGTATAGTGTTCTGATTCTCATTTGAATCAATAATACAATAGTTAAATTCTGTCTAGCCTTAAAGAGGCAACTTACTGTATATCACACAGTGCCACACTTAACCATTAATCAGTATTTGTAAGGTGTAAAAATAGTCATTAAACTCTTACAGATATAAAATTGAACGAACATAATTCATGTAGTGTTCAGTTTAAAAACAACAGATCCAGGGAAAAAGGACCAAGAGCTGCTTTTATTTCACAGCAGACTGGAATTCTCATCTGTTTATGGACATGTGTAAAGTTCAAAAACTAGTGGACCCTTCAGACTCTCAGCAGCAGATGTGCCAGCGGCGTCTTGGTTCCTCATCATTAAGCGGCCACATTTTACCCCCGTTTAAAGGCTGGAAAATCACTCAACATCTGAAGAAAGTTGTAAGGAGATATTTTGTTATTGGATCTCACTAATCTTTCTAATCTTCACACTGGGTTCACCACAGATGCCACTTTGCAACGTTTAAGCAGTGCCAGGAGTGGGTCAAGCGCCTGAACCGGGCCATAGCTCACCCATCCCGGCTGGAGGACCTGTTCGCCCTGGCCTATCATGCATGGTGTCTGGGAGGTAGCGCTGACGATGAGGACCAGCACGTTCATCTCTGTCGCCCAGGTCCACACACATAACAATCAAGACTGAACACGATACAAAAGTTTAACAGCAATTGAACCTCTGGGATTGTGTACTTTGTTAAAATATTGATATTCCTAAAAAAAATTCTTCCCTCCATGCTCTGTTTGTGTGCAGGTGATCATGTGCGTCAGAGAATGGAAATGGAGGTCAAGAGGATGGGCTTCGACACACAGAACATCTGGAGAGTGTCAGACATAAATTGCAACTACAAGTATGTTGAAAATAGTTTACCTATAAATAGCATGATACTTCTGTCGAGGCAGATAGCTATAAAATACTCTAACTGTAAGGAGTGATGGTCGTATAGAAAGTGAATGGTGAGTGACGGTGTTTCCAAAAGCTTGTTGAGAGCTGTGACAGAGACTCGGCCCAGAATTAGGCAGGACTGTAATCCACAATGTTGCCAAACTGAACAGATTGTGTGAGAAACAGCTCGTGTGTGTGTGTGTGTGTGTGTGTGTGTGTGTATGTTGGCACATCTCGGCACTGTGTGTCAGAACCGGATAGTAGTCAGGTTGGATTTAAATTACAAGAGTTCACCCAGACGTGACACTGAAAGGTTTGTGGCTTGCTCACCAAGGACAGCAGCTGTAGTCAGTTTAGATCAAAGTTTCTAAACCTGTGGGTCGTGCATGAGAGAGTTGAAGTGGGGGCGCACAGGTAGAAATGTGAGTAAAGATACTGCTTGAGAAGAAAGGCGATTAAGGTACTTTAAAACATTTTGCACCCGATTTCCACAATTTGTGTCAAAATTCATACTCCTTCTGAGCGCCATAACTTTTGAGTCAGTGTGACTTACACTTCCTGAGGATATAATTATCTCCAGCGTCGTCTGACAAAATCACCATACACATAAATTAAAGACAACGCTTGTGCTGTGATTTCGGCTATATTTCCTTGTAAAATGATCACTCAGAGAGAAAGTCAGAAGCTCATTCACATCCATGTCAACTGCTGTGAGGTCAATTGAATGAGACGCATAGAGAAGTCTGCCTGTGGAGGGAAAGCCTGACCTCGCACTCGCAGCGTAATAGTGGTGACTCTCTTCTACAAAAAGTAGCCAAGGTTTGTCCAAAAAGTCAGATTATATTTGTCATTAGGGGCTTTGGGTGAGTGTGTGATAAAGACGTTACACCATTGGTCCTAGCTCTTTCAAAATGAATTGGCAAAAACAGTTTCTATTGCATCATCAGGGCGGTGGTTTCAGGCAGTGTTGCCACCAATTGTCAGTCAGTCACGGACATTCACATTTATAGAGCTGGCCCCGCTGTTGTGGTCCAACCAAAATCACTACCCCGGTATCAAACAGTCACTTCCTCAGAGCTCTGAAGCTCTGCTGGAAGTAGGTTAGCAATTTATTGGTGGAAAAAAAAGCTGAACCGTAGAGACTTGGAATACACTACTGGCGCGGTTTGAATATCTGTGGACATTTTGATAATTTTTAACATATTTCTGGCGTGAGTCTCAGTTGCCATTGGTATCCGTTGTACCTGCTGTGAATCCAAGCTGACTACAGCTGCCATGCTCCATAAATGACTCAACAATTTTTCTGAGCCGAGGTGAATATTTAATACCTAAAAGATAAATTTGCAGCAGACTATTCCTTTAAAAGCCTTCAGCAACACGTTTCAATGTGTATACTTGCCTTTGCCTTATCTGACCTCTCAGACCAGCAACTTCCAAGTCCTGTCTAATACACATGCACACACACAAATAAATAACATTGTAGCACTCACTCAAGCAGAAATAATGCAGTTTACCATGTGTGTGAGTGAGTGCATGAGACCGCCCGTACCTGTGTATCAGACTTTTGTGTCTCCTTTGCTGTCTGGGCAAATAAATGCTACAAAAAAAGGTCAGTCTGTTCAGAGGGCCCAAGAGAGTACATCCTGCTGAGGGAGACAGACAGACAGGACAACCGGCTAATTAAACAAGCCGCAGCCTGCTGAGGCCCATGACTCAGCACAGTATTTCACTTTCCCTCTCTCACACACACAAACACATGCACGCTGTCTCTGTCTCCCCCTCCCTACTCAGACAGTAAGCAGGTGAAGAGAAATTGAGGAACGTTTTAAGAGAGAAGAGGAGACCAGACACAGATGGAGTTTGGCGGTAGCACATTCTCATTTGTTTTCTGCTAGCGCTGAGAGTTACTGATGCAGCAGTGACCCTGAAAACCAGAACATTTGCCTCAGATTGGAGAATGTGTGTTTGCTGCACACCAAAGCACTGTTATGTCCAGTTTTTCTCATTAAAAGATTCTTGTTGCTTGCACAGTTATCTAAGTTAGACCTATTGGACTGACAGTGTAATTCAGCAATATAAACTGCATTTAATCTTCCTCCCGTAACATCATGTCTCTTGTCCTTCCTGTCCACAGGCTGTGCTCCAGCTACCCGCAGAAGCTTCTGGTTCCAATATGGATCACTGACAAGGAGCTGGAGAGTGTGGCTTCCTTCAGATCCTGGAAGAGGATCCCTGTGGTGGTCTATAGGTAGGTTTACTGACACACAGTCATATACACATTGTCTCCTGTTTGCACAAGAACATTTTCCTTTTTGACATTTAGATCTATACTCCTATTTATAGACTGTGCAACCTTTAATTCCAGGCACCAGAAAAACGGGGCAGTGATCGCCCGTTGCAGCCAGCCTGAGATCAGCTGGTGGGGCTGGAGGAACACAGATGATGAGTACCTGGTGACGTCCATCGCTAAGGCCTGTCAGATGGACGCTGGAGCCAAGGGTAACTGCGGAGCACCAGCCTGCCGACAACGCGGGGAAGCTCCCGACTCCTCGGATAGTGACTTTGGTAAAGCTGTTTTGTGATTTATGTATCTGGCCTGCACTGTTAGACCACTGCAGCTCTCGAGAGTGCATTCAAACTTAGGCTGGTTAATTGTGAAAAGGGAAGAATATTATTTCCATTATTTACATCTTTCATTAATTTTCCCTACTTCCAAAGTGGACTACCAGCAGATGTTGATGCTAAACATAAGTGTCAAGCAATGCAACATTTTTCATTATTGCTGCATTGCTGCAGTTTCCATGAATGTGACAAAATTGAAGAAATCCTACTAGATTCTAAGCAGGACATCTGCCAGAGAAAAACAACTCTGCATCTCTTTCAAAGTTGGTTTTCTTTTAGTTTTTCCTCTCTTCTATTTTTTAACTTTTTCTATTTTTAAAACATGATGCCAGGTAACTTACGAAGTACATTTACAAAGTGAAGTGCATGTCTCAGAGGGGCTTTAATACCTTTACTTGGTGCACAACAACAGGCTGAAAGTGAGTGGTAGCCTAACACTGACTGAGTGCAGAGAGTCTTGCTCTTTGGTAGCTGTCGAAAGCTCATCACTTGTGATTGTTACCAGTAGCAACACTGTGGCTGTGTCATCAGGAGGAGATATTGAATTTCAGTAGTTCACAAATAATCAATTTCTATGAATCATGTCCTAGGCACTTGTCTGATTCCATCCCTCTCCTTTCACTCTTTCTCTCTCTTCCTCTGCCCGGCAGTTCAATTCACGCAACACCGTCCTCTCATAACAGTAAAAATCTTATCTCTGTCCTCCCACCTGTGTCTCCAGACTCCTCTCTGACGGGCGGCCCTGGCTGCGATGATAACACTGTGCCACAGAAGCTACTGATTCTGGATGCTCGCTCATATACCGCCGCAGTGGCTAACCGAGCCAAAGGCGGAGGCTGTGAATGTGAAGGTGAGTGTGATCAATCATTCAAAAAGTCCAACAATTCAGTCCATCTACATATAGTTTTATTTATCACATTTTCATTTTTCACAGCACTAATAAGACTTTTCATAAACCGCAGCAGCAGACAGCTGTTTTCAGCAAAAACACTCACCTGCCTAGACCGAATGGCAAACAGACAATTGTCGCAACTAGCTTTTGAGGAAAGTTAAACATCTAGCTGCAACATAGAGCAACATATTCTTCTCAGGACATTGATGGAGACCAAAATCAAAGCTCAAAGGAGAGTGAATATTGGATTTATATTTGCCAGAAACACAATTTCAAATAAATGCAATAGTTGCTCCATGCGTGCTGGATGTGTAAAGTTCACCATATCAACTTTATGGGGTGATAAATATGTCAGCTTGTTTCTCCAAATGGCAAAAAAACAACTAATGCAGATTTTACACTAACAATGTTTTCACAAGGTTCTGGTATGATAGCGGTGTAGTGAATACAACTGTAGCTCTCCAAAAGACATTCAATTCTTCATTTTTTGCCTTCACAAGCATGTGGCACCTACAAACATTCTAAATCCTGTCAGTCCTACAAAGCCATTGGACCTGTTTTGTATAGGCCAGCCTGTTTAGTGGCCAGAGCTCAGTTAAGATGAAGTTGGACCAAAAACCCAAAATATCAAGTTGGTGTGTGCCACTTATGTCCACAAATCTGTTTAAGAAAGTGCTGCTCTGTCCTAGATTGGAAACAGGGGCCTCACTCTCTACAGTGCCTTGCTTATGCATTTCATGTGAATTTCCAGTTCGACATATGATATTCAGTGAAGAAAACAGAAGTCATTGCTGCCACCAGTGACTGCACACAGTCACTATTACAGTTCACTGTTGACCGCTAAGGTATTCATATGAAAATGTAAGGGATTATTATGACAGTGATTTTTGCATCTGACTGAGATGACACCACCATCTGAACGATGCCATTGTATCTTACAAGCTAAGAATTGTTTATGTCTAATGAACTTCACCAGAGTTGTTTGTTTTGTTTGTGTTTAGAGTACTACCCCAACTGTGAGGTGATGTTCATGGGAATGGCCAACATCCACGCCATCCGGAACAGCTTCCAGGCTCTGAGGACCGTCTGCAGTCAGATCCCAGATCCAGGAAAGTAAGTCGATCTGCTTGACCTTTCTCTCCGAGCAGCTCTGCCCTTGTTTGAACCCCACCCCTCCCCCATTTTAATGACTTCACCCCACAGTAGGGCAACACCACAGATAGATGTACCTATATAGATTTGTATCAATCCAATCAGTCCCCTGTTGTGCTTCCAGCTGGCTTTCAGCACTCGAGAGCACCCGTTGGCTGCAGCACCTGTCTGTCATGTTGAAGGCAGCCACCCTGGTGTGTTCAGCGGTGGAGAGGGAAGGCCGTCCTGTCCTGGTGCACTGTTCGGACGGGTGGGACCGAACACCCCAGATCGTAGCCCTTGCCAAGATCTTGCTGGACCCCTACTACAGAACATTAGAGGTGATAGTCTGCACAGCCTGGGTTTTTTTTCTTTCTTAGACAGGTTTAGGTGTATGTGGTCTAGATTGCATGTAGACACATTGTTATAGATGTCGCATTAAGCATAGTTTTTGTGGCACTATAATATGATTACCTTCAGTACTGATTAGCATGTCGTGCACAGGGTTTCCAGGTACTTGTAGAGACTGAGTGGTTGGACTATGGCCATAAGTTTGGGGACCGCTGTGGCCACCAGGAGAATGCTGACGATGTGAGCGAACAGTGTCCTGTCTTCCTGCAGTGGCTTGACTGTGTTCACCAGCTGCTCAAACAGTTCCCCTGCCTTTTTGAGTTCAACGAAGCCTTCCTGGTGGGTGGTCATAGAGCACTTTCTTGTGACTATTTCACCAATAAACCTTAAAAATGTGAGACATTTTGTGAGGAATAACATGAAAACGTGTCACAAAGTGAAGTTTTATGTAAGAAATTACTAATCCTTGAGCCTCTGCTTTGAAAATGCTGCAGCCAAACAGTATTGAGATCCAATGCTAACACTTTATAACTATCAGCAATATCATTTCACATCAGTCAGCTGTTACATTGAATTGGCGGAGGGATAAGTAGATCAGAAAGAATGTAAATCATTGTTATAAAACGCCTGACTTCATGTTCCGTCTTACTTGTGTCCAGGTCAAGTTGGTGCAGCATACGTACTCGTGTCTTTACGGCACGTTTCTCTGTAACAATGCTCGTGAGAGGGAGGCGAGGAACATCTACAAACGCACCTGTTCTGTGTGGTCTCTGCTTCGCACAGGAAACAAGAACTTCCAGAACTTCCTCTACATCCCCAGTCATGATATGGTACCTGCCAGTTTTTACAGCATTGTTCATGCCTTTGCAGTAGAGCTACCACTTAAATACATGAACAGCTGGAGGTTGCATCCTACTGTTAGCCACTGAGCCTTTCAGTTAGTGAGGAGAGGGTGACCTGCTGAAGGGAATAGTGGCATTTTAGGACTATAGCATAATATAGCAGATCTCTAATCTTACTACTTTTAGATCCTGAGCAGAATAATTGGCCTAATTATTGATTCATGGATAGTAACTTTCTAATCTCCAAACTTTGTTTTATATCAAAGGTTTAGAGTATAAGATTAAATCTATCCCACTTTCTCTGTCACCCTTTTTGATCAATGCTGTCTAAGAAAAGCATACTGTGATCATAGCACAACACCTTCAGCAGCGGAAGAACAGCACTGATTGAGTAATAGGCGCCATCATTACTGTATATTGACCTACTGAGATAGTTCTCATCACTTGTTTGTCCACCAGGTGCTGCAGCCAGTCTGCCACACTCGGGCATTACAGCTGTGGACAGCTGTTTACCTGCCCACCTCCTCGCCCTGCACCGCTGTGGATGATTCGATGGAGCTCTACCTCCCCCCAAGTGTCACAGGAGACGAACTCACCTCCCGTTCCCTGGACAGGTAAGTAGTTGTTTGATGCAAAACTGTTACTCAGTATCTGTACTTACTGTTCTAGGCAGTCCCTGAGCAGTGATTTTATATTAATTAAAAATTCACGTGTTACAGAGAGTCAGACTGCCCTCTAGAGTCCCAAACAGAGAATTATATCATTTCCAATCTTTGCACGTGGAAAAAAATAAATCCTTATGTATTTCTGATTTCCAGACTTCCCAAGACCCGCTCCATGGACAACCTGCTGACAGCTTTCGAGAACGGGGTGCCCCTGACGCGTACATCCAGCGACCCCAATCTCAATAAGCACTGCCAGGAGGGTCGCTCTGCCCAGGAGCCCTCGCCTGCCATGGAAGAAACTACTGCAGACTGCTCCAATGAGGTCATACCTGACACTGGACTGGACAGCGCTGAGGGACAACCTCTACGTCAGAGTCCTGCCAAGACCCCAGAGGATGTCCCAGGTGCAGAGAGCTGTGAAGACACAGTGGATGAGCCCTGTCTCACCACACAGCCCCTGCCCTCTCTGCCCCTCCCCCCTGTCCCTCTCAGAGAGGACATCACACTTGCTCACACTCCTTTCCCAACTCCTGTCCTCCAACAGGCCTTGCCTCACATTACAAACCCTCCACGTCCACCACCTCCGCTGGAGGCTGAGAACCCCAAAAGGACTGCTGAGAGCACCACATCACCCAATCATAAATCAGAGCCGTGTTTACCTCTCCCCTGCAACGGCACCCTACCCACAGCCACCACGCCCAACTCGCTGCTTAATGGCCACACTGGAGGCCAAGCAAATGGCCTCCCAGAATCTGCAGGCCTGCTGGCTCTGAAGCAGCTAACAGCACTCCTTCCCATGGAGGACTCCACTGAGACCATCACAGATGAGGGAGAACTTCCCCCCGCCCTGCCCCCCACAGTGAGCCAGGATCTTACCCAGAATTTAAACTATGATGAGCATCCTGAGTCACAGCCGCAGGTTCAACTCCAAAAGGAGAAAGAGGACATGAGGTCAGATGTAGTGAAAGGAAGAGAGCGTGTGCTAACAGTTGCAGCAGCACCTGTAGACTGCACCCAGGTGGCAGGTCACCATCTGATCTCCCAGAGCCAGCTCTCAGACCTGTCCCTGCTCGGATCTCACTGGGAAAGCGTCCCGGGTCTGGTCCAGTCCGCCTGCAGTAATGCCAGTCACTCTGGAGTCAGCCGGGCCTTGCAGCCCAGCACTTACCAGAGCCGTCGGCTTGCCAGTAAGCTGCTCCGCTCCCAGGGCTTCGCCATCGCCAATGGGTCCCAGTGCTGCCGCAGGGAGGCTCTTTGTTGTCCCAGCAGCCCTCTGCAGCCTGGATGGCTGTCTCCTGCCAGGAGTGCAGGCTACATCGGCCTGTGTGGGCCTGCTGCTGCTGCCCTCAACAGCTACTCCCTGGCAGGCCATCAGTTCCTGCCGGTGTCGTACTCCTCACCTTCTGCTTCCAGCTCCCCTCCCCCAGCCCAGGCCCCAGCTTACCTTGACGATGACGGGCTGCCGGTCCCCATGGACGCCGTGCAGCAGAGACTGCGACAGATTGAGGCAGGTTACAAGCAAGAAGTGGAGGTGCTGCGGCAGCAGGTGCGACAGCTGCAGATGAGGCTGGAGAGTAAACAGTACGGCAGCCCTCCCTCAGAGCCAGACATTGACTATGAGGATGACATTGTGAGTAGTTTTTTCACTGATGACATTAGTGCCAGAAGCTTTTTTTCTCTGTCTGCGGGGTTTATAAAGATTTACTTTTGATTCTCTCCAGAAGTGTCCCCTCTTCTCTTATTCCTGTCTGTCTTCTGATTCACCCTGTCCTCTCTGCTTCAGACATGTCTGCGGGAGTCCGACAACAGCAATGAGGAGGATTCTCTGTCCACCCACAGTGAGGACCGTCTGTCTGAGGGCAGCTGGGATCGAGTTGAGCGCAAGGACACAGAGGTCAGCATCCTTTAGAGCCTTAACTCTGATATAGACTCCGTCTACACTCCCTCACCCTCTTTCCTCCCCCCTCATCAATATGGCTTTGAGCACCCCTTATTACCTCACACTGTTCTGATAGAGGTGTCTGTGTGTGTGTGTGTGTGTGTGTGTGTGTGTGTAGGTCACGAGGTGGGTGCCCGACCACATGGCCTCCCATTGTTTCAACTGTGACTGTGAGTTCTGGATAGCCAAGAGACGTCACCACTGCAGGTGCGGCTTCACCATGGTTTTCTTCCATTAATAAACACAGAGCACAGTGTATCTAAAGTATCACGTATCGTCACAAATGGTAAAGGTACAAGAGAAATGGCTTGGGTGTTAAATATTAAAAAAAATTATTTTGGTTTGATCACAAACACAGTGACTGCGGAGCAAATATGCACATTTGGAGACCCATAAAGTCAGTGCTCTTCCTCAGGTAGAACCGATGAGCTCGCTTTACAGTTGTTCGTTTTGGAATATATTTTGTATCTTTGCTTTTTAATGAGGAAAATGTCCCAAATTAGCCAACAAAATTTTTAAGTACAGTAAAAAGTCCCAGTCTTATTATTCATTGTGATTCATGGCTGACCAGGTAACACTTAGAGCTCATGAGGTCATGAGGAAGGATGCAGGAGAGCCCCTGATACACTGAGAATAGCTGAGGAACGGTGAGTCATTAACTTACCAGTAAATACCAGTTACTACTTATCATTTCCTCTTGTTCATCGTTGTTGGGCACTGAGATGTTTTGGCCAAAGCCCACCGGCCAGAACCTTTGTGGTTTGAGGATGTTATGTAAGATTATTATTATTATTATTATTATTATTATTATTATTATTATTATTATTATTATTATTATTATATTTGCTATCAATTCAGTAATGGTCATTTCTTCTATTTATCAATAAAAGTTTAAAAATGTAAATTTTAATGTCATGACAAGTTACCACTACCCAAAATAATGGCTTGTCTCATTTTTTTCTGACCAACATAAAAAAGTAAAAAAAGTTTTTAAAAAAAAAAAGGTATTCCTTAAACAACAACATGAGAGACAGAGAATCAAGAAATATTCAAGAATCTGTAACAGGCACAAATCTAATAATCAAATCCTGTCAATAGTCACAATTATCATTAAAAAAAATTTCTGTCAGTTGACTAATCAAGTCAAGTCCCTCTCATTCATTGTGAAGATTTTTCACTTTTGTTCCTGTACTTTGTTTTTTTTTTTTTTTTTTTTCTTTAATGAACCGGAGCTTTTACTACTTTCTTTTAAATGCTGTGTTTTGTTTTTTTTTTTAATTTTTTTTTTTATATCCCACTTCTCTCTGAGCTCTCGTTGCAGCACAATTTTTTTCCAAACTGGCAACCTGCGATTCAAATACACGCTTTGCTTTGTATTTTCAAGGCAATAAGCCAAGCTTTGGTTTCAGCGTCAAGGGCCCTTGGTTAGCCAGAAAGTTATTTCTATGCTCCACTGAGAAACTGAGACCGTTGTTCCAAATTAGAGAAAGGAATGAATATTCACAGGCAGAGCACCACTCTGAAAATGCAGGGAACAGAATGTAATGATAAATATTAGATACCTTCTGCATATGTAACAGTTTGAAACACAAAGAAGATGTAAAACTTCAGCCAGTTATATAAAATCATCAGATCGTATCAGTCCAGTGGTTCATTCACTGGCTGTTAACTGTATTTAAACAGTGCCTGGAAACATTTGTGCTAATAGTCTCTATCAGTTAGGACGGCATCGCTGTCACATGCCAGAAATCTCCGCTGAGAGCTGGAGTGCACCGCTACATTGATACTGAGATGGGGGATTTATGTTTAGCACCAGGGTGACGGTAACACTGTTGCCCCAAAGGAACATGTCAGAAAAGGATAAAGCCAAACATGCATTTCTGTGTGATTGGGCCTGAACTTATCCTTAGTAGTTAAGTTCGTGAATTGTTTCCTACTGTTTTCCCTTTTGAGTACATTAATGCTTTTTTTGAGTGGTACTGTTGACCTTGCTCCACTTTCATGCGCCGAGCGTCTTATTTCTTGAGCTGCATTAAATCTGTACCTGTAAGAAGCTTCTGAAACATTTTATTTTGGTGCTTGACTTTTTCAGGAACCTGTAAAGTGATTTGAAATGATAATGAGAGGAGAAAATCCAAGGCTCTCTGATTCTTGAGGGAAAAAGGCTTTTGTTTACAGTTGGTGTTTAAAAGGAGCAGTTTGTATTAAAGTCATGTAGATGTAATTTATCGCTGCAGTTGTATACTCTAATTTATTACATTCCTACACTTTTTATTCCAAAGTCTTAGGTTCTTGGTCCAGGCTGCTGATTTAAGATGAAGAGAACTGTTATGTAAAAGTATTAATAGCAATGTCTACTTGACTTGCACTAACATACATTTTTTTCTTACAATCTATTCCATATTAGAGTCCTATTGAACTAGTCTCTATTCTTAGGTTTTTATTTTATTCTACCTCATATTTTTATATTTTATTTAGTCTGTTTTAGATGTTGTATATAACTTGACCTTTTAATTGCACTTGTGTCTCATTTCCCTCATTTTGTGTTTTTGATTTAGGTGAAGTGGCTGCTTTAACACTGCAATTCCCCTTTGGGAATCATAAAGCATTCTATCCGTCTCTCTAAAAAATGATCTTAACTTTCTGTGTGCTCTCTGTTTTTCAGGAACTGTGGCAATGTGTTCTGTAAAGACTGTTGCCATCTGAAGCTGCCCATCCCAGACCAGCAGCTGTATGACCCAGTGCTGGTCTGTAACACCTGCCACGACCTGCTCTTGGAGTCCCGCACCCGCGAGATCCGCAGCCAGCAGCTCAAGAAGGCCATTGCTACAGCCTCCAGCTGAGAGAAGCGTCGCGTAGCACGGCCCGCCTCGGCTCTGTCCTGCTCGTTTTGGACCGATGAGCCTAGCGCCCCGTTGTAACCCCGACCTACTGTGGCTTCGGCTGCAGGAGAGGGTGAATAGGAGGAGGAACTGTTACTCTTTGAGAGGCTCGGTTTGCACTGTGAGACTGTCTGAGAGGCGGTGAAGAGGCAAGGGAAAGTCTGAGAGGGAGGCGTGTCGGCAGGGGAGGTTTTCCTACGGAACAAACCCCTTCTGTTCAAAGACATTTTCAGCCTGGAGCGCTGCAGCGTCCTGCTGCCTCCGCACGGCTCAGTCCTCTAGCGGTGACCTGTCCGAGGCACATCTCCAACCTGTCCACCCACCTTTAGTACCAACACCTGCACCCTCCTTACAGACACTGTCTCGCACTTCAGAGGACAATCACTCACCCTTCCACGTGTCGGGGACTCCAAAGCCTTTACCTGTACTATTTGAGGCTTTCAACTTCAAAAGAAAGGAATTGCTGCTACAGTATTTAAAAGTCTAATTTTGTATTCTTATTTTGTGCACTACTAGCTGTTGTGTATTTGAGGGAATTTGAGACCAAACTTGAGCAAAAGGGAGAAATCTGCTGTTTACTTTGCCATCGCATCTTTTTTCTTAGAGCCTGAATGTAATATGTAATGGGTAACTGGATCGAGTTTATGTTCTTGTGCATTAGGTGGGTTGTATATGTGTTCATTGCTGCAATGTGTTTTCAAAATTATGTATATGCACAGTCGATGTGGTTCTGTCTTTATCAATGCTTTTCTCCGGCATAGCCATGTTGCGACATTAGACATTCTGGGGGATGTGTATGGACAAACTGATGCAATGCTGCGCGTTTTTTGTTTTGTGGGACATGTGCTTGATATGTCAAGAGGAAGAGAACATGATGATGTGAGGAAAGGGTCTATTGAACGTACTGTTGGTATCCTGTGATGTGACAGAGGGAAATCCCTCAAGGTTTTTCTGCTGAGATGCTTGAGAATGAATGTCCACATAAAGCTTGATGTCCATCTGACTGACGACTCCTCAGATTGCTAACTGGCAGTAGAGACTGCTCGGGAAAAGACTGAACTGTGTGCTCGGGGTGTCTTGTTCTGTTTAGGGGAGTTTGGCCACAGTCCCTAAAAATGTGTGTCTACTGGTTGTTCCTTGAGACGATAGTGCCATATTTTGTTTTGTCTATTTTTCAAGCCTTTTTCTTTCTTACAGATGGCAGCAGGTTTCTAATTGGCCTCCTTTCTGTATGTTTTAATGGTACAGATAGTTAGCTGCTTAATAACACTGAGACAACTAAGGACTAACAAAAGGTTCAGTTTGATAATGAGGCTAACCATTTCAGTGGATGATTGGATGTCAGTGAATTAGTTAACCTGTGTTGTTATCCATCATCTAATATTTGGGATTTTATCACAAGGTGTTAATGAAGTCAGAGTCTTTAAGAGGAGCTCGGAAATGTACATAGTTATCTGATCCGTAGTGGTGGCTAAAACCTGTCACTTAATGAATAATTGCTGTAAAGAAATGCACTGTAAAAGTTAAATCCCATGGGTTAAAATAAAAGATTATATCATGGATCTGTTTCCCAGTCTGTTTATTTACTTATAACTCTGGAAAAGTATTGCAAGTGTCCAGGCATATGGATTATTTTGTCCCATCACAAGGATAAAAGTGTCCAGAGTGAGAAAAGTTAAGTGTAACTGCCAGTCATGCAGGAGAACACTCAGCTGCAAAGTCAGAATCAATCAGTCAGAGACAATGTGTTTAGAAATCAACTGATCCATTGCTAAGAGGCTCCATCGCAATGTAAATGATGTGGTAAATGATAGAAGATGAAGTGGATGAGAGGGGGGGGAGGGGAGCTTTACAACTGTCCAACGGATCGAGACAAGAACAGCAAGTAACAAACTGAAGAGGCAAAGATCAACGTGAACTTAACTGATGGAACAACCTGAAGTACTAAAGTCCCAGGACAGGCGAAGGTGTGTAGAAAAATAAAAGGAATCTGTTCATTTGATGTGGATGTAAACGCCTCTGAATTCAGAATCGGCACGTGACTTAACTTTCACTTAAAACCAGTGTGCCGGACTGCAGAGCTAAATCGATGACAAAATATGCCACAGTTCAACCACTGCAACTGCAGCACTGTAACTTTGGTTGCATTGCCAGTGCAGGAAGACGATGGTGACCAGTGGTGACATGGCGTAGAAACCATGGCTGTGTTTATCATTCAGACTCTTACACCTTTATATTGTGTGTCTGAATTAGTTGGCTGCGGTGTCTAAAGCCAGAGAAGGAAAATACTATGTACATTTACTCAAGTACTGTACAGTTCCAATTTATATAGTTTTTCAACTTTATTGAACTAATTTAATTTTGTGCATCTAGTCCACTACATTTCAGAGGTAAATGCTGGACGTTTTCCTGTACTTGTTAAGGTTTTAAAAACGTATAGTGAGAGGCCTTCTTCCAGTCACTTCATCTTCCAGACCTGGCAAAACACGTGAATTTCTTCCATTTGTCCACCAGATGGAGCTTTTCCATCAAGAGACGCACCGGGCCGTGCTTCTGCAACAAGACCAGCACTCCCAGCCAATCACATCCAGAGATTGTTGCACGGTTCCACTTTTATGAACGGCTTCATTCCTCACTGCTCTCTGGTAAAGCAGGAGTAAGTTCCTCCTCGATATGAACCAACACTCGTTTCCTTTTTGAAGGTGACATTGATCGAATGTGTTTTTTTTTCCTAACACCCCCCCACCACCACCACCACCACCACCACCACACACACAATGCACCGTCATGCCCAGCTGCAGTATTTCAGATTTGCAGATTACTGGCAAGAGTCTTAAGGAAGAGCAGCGCAAGCTCATTCCTGTTTTTTAGGAAAAACTCCTGCCGATGTCCTTCACTGTTCTCACTCAGCACATCAATAATTCAGACTGAGGGTAGTCCAGGTTCCCCCCGGCTGAATGAACAGAGAGTCCAAGAGAGAAGTTGAGATTTTTTTTTTTTTTTGCTAAGCTTTGCACTGACTGGACAGGTTTTTGGACAAGGTGAAGTGGGCCGGAAAATAAAACTTTTCAAAGATTTCATCTGATATACTCTTTCAGACGCTCTCAGGTAATGGTGTGTGTGTGTGTGTGTGTGTGTGTGTGTGTGTGTTGGTGTGGGTGTGTGTTTGTGTGTGTGTGGGTGTGGGTGGGTGTGTGCCCTGTGCTGTTCAAATCCCCGAAACTTTATTATTTATTTTGAATTCTTGTGTAGTTCCCAGATTTTCCTATAAGACACCAAATATTTCTACTAAATATACCGACTAACTTTTGGAGAAATGTGTATAGAATGCAGTAGTGGAAAGTAACTAAGTACATTTACTCAATTTCTTAAGTTCAATTTTGGGGTACTTGCTCTCGAGTAGTTCTTCTTTATGCTACTCTGTACTTCTACTCCACTACCTTTTTTCTTTAATACGTTCATTTAACAGCTGTCGTTACTTTTCAGAATAAAACACATGATCTTTTCCTAAAATATCATGCATTTTTATAGATTAAACTACCCAACTGTTAATGAATTAGTTATAATCAGCTCCACCTTCACCGATTAAAGTAAATCTTAAGTTTGAATAAATCAATAATAATTATCTAATAAAATTAATAATATAATTCGGTATAATGAGTACTTTTGGTTTTGATATTTTAAGCACATTATGTTGTTTAAGTCAATTCTACTGTTACTTAAGTAAATCATTTGAATACTTTTTCCACCACCGACAAAATCATGTACAAGGCAACTAGAATAATTCCATCTGATTAAATGGGGCAGCCCCCCCCAAAAAAAACCAAAACAAAACATGGAGCCTTGGGTTTGAGTATTTCACTGAGCTGGTTTAAACAACACAAAAGTTCAACAAAGAGCTGGAACAAGCCGATGCAGACTATCTACTGAATGGCGCTGGCACTGTGAAATTCAGTCTTTTTTTCTAACCTTAAATATAAAGGAACGAGGCTACGTGAGAGAATCGGGTGAAACTCTGAGGTTCAGTCCATTCATGAAAATATTTCTCTCCCGTAGCTCCCTCTTTGTTAATCCTCTGAGGGCCACCAATCAGCTGCCCGCACTGATGGTCACCTCTTTCTGATGCCAACCCCCCCCCCCCCCCCCTTACCTCTCACATCATCAGGAAATGTTTGCCTATCGACACAATGATACTAATGATTGCATTAGATTTGGCTCCTGCACACCGGGAGCCCATTGATAGGCCCCCCCCCGCTGGAGCGCTTATCCGTGGAGAGCTTTATTGGAGGCGATGCCCGAAGGGGGAGGGGCCACTCGTTCTCTCCTGTCGGGGTATGCTGATAGATAAGTATAAGACCCCCTGCAAGAATGCGATCACATTGGAAAAAAACAAGTCCTTGTGGTACCTTCCCTCGATCGAGGCAGACTCGCTCCAAAATGCAGCAGCTCGTCCTGCCCGTTCTCCTCGCATCCTTCTGGAGAGTCTGCACAGGAGCAGGAGGTGAGTGTGTTTTCATTCATACCTGGAAAATATATAAAAAAAAAAAAAAAAAAAAGGGGGGGCGGCTTTATTTAATTGATCTTGCCTTTGTACAGGTCCCACATAGACAGGTATTGCGAAAGAAACAGGAGAATTAACTGGATGAGGAGAGATTCATTTTCTGTAAATGTTTGCCTTTTCTGCAAAATTACAGCCTTTCTTTGAATATCCATCACTCACATGTTTCTTATATATTTCATATTTCTGATCAAAATCTGAGGTGATTGTACATACAAGCATGCGATTGATAGATTATTAATTTCTGGGTTAATTTAAGATGTTGAACTCCTAAGATGTGGAATGAATGAATCCATCAGAAAAAGCTTCTCAGTGAGACCAGCGGGGTGAAGTAGCTTTTTTACCAGTTTTTTTTCTAACCGTACCGGTCACTTTATTCACTTAGGAAGTTGATAAATTGTGGAATCCCAAGAATCTAAAAAGACAGAAATCCCCAAAATAGACAAAGAAAGGCGCTCTGCGGAGAGAGAGAGAGAGAAACCGAGTGCTAAAGAGCCCCAGCTCCCCAGATGAAGCCCCCCCCCCCCAGAACCAGAAACCGCCTGCGCGACGCTCTCCACCTGCCCGGTCCATCAGACCGATGTGGCACCGGGCTCTGCACCCTGCATTCACACCACCGAGCTCCCCGCTCGGAAGCCTGAGAGAATGCACAGCTCCTGCATCAGCTGAGCCAAAAACCGAGCCGAGCTTCACTCAGAAACTGTTTCAGACTCTCTCTCTCTCTCTCTCTCTCTCTCTCTCTCTCTCTCTCGCGAGCTCGCACCTGCTCTGGTCCACGCCGAGCCAATGACAGGCGTCTGCGTCCTTGTTGCCGCAGAGAGACGCGTCAAGCTGCGCAGAGCCGATGTCTCCAAATGAACAGCCGCTAATTCTGAGGCGTTAATTTCACACAGACCGGCCTCGGGGTTCGGCACCAAGACCCGCGAGGAGGCCAATCTGCAGCAACCAGGATACCCGAATAAATGACCAGGCTAATTTGGTCAGAGCGGCAGGTCGTCCGTCATGCGCACAGAAAGGAAATTTCACCGACGCTGCCCAGATTTGTTTTCTTCCTCTCTCTCAAATCTGAGCGTGTTTGGCTTTGTAACTCGTTATCTGTGCCACCCAGAAAACGGTGGAGGCAGATGCAATCCCCCAGAATGAACCGAGCCGAGTAAGTGATGGTTAAACTGGTTTGGTCGCAGGAGGGACGATGCTACTAGACGCTTCTGATGTAGCCAAAAGCGCAAAAAAAACCAAAAAAAAAAAAACCCACCAATAATACTCCTTCACGTGCTTATAATATGTATGTGGCGAGTTTGAGCTAAAGCACCAATCCACAGACACCTCCCAGCCATAAGAAACACGCAGTGTGTTGGATGCGCCGCTCAGTGCGCTGTTTCTCTCAGTGCCGGGGAGGAGCAGCCTGCGCGGAGCGGCTGCAGCGCGCTCCTGAGCCAGGACCCGCAGCCGGACGCACGGAGCCGCGGCAGATGCAAGTTCGTCTTTCCCCTGAAAACATGTGCGGTGTGTGCGCGCGCTGAAGAATGGGGGAATCCGATCGGGACGGTCGGCTCCTCTGCTCCCTGTGTTGTGAATGCACTGACCCCCCCCAAAAAATGGTGATCTTGGTGGGGGGGGGGCGACTCTCTCTCCCGACGCTCAGCGCCCGAAGTTGGAGTATTGTTTTGGCACAGGCGGGGGTCGAAGAGCTGGCATAGCGAGGCACAGTCTCGATCCATCTGCCTGGCACCTGCAAGGTGCGCCCCACACGGTGGCACGGAGAGATCCGTCTCCGCGGCGGCGTGCGGCGCAGGAAGGCGAGGCCTACTGGGTTTTTTCTGTTTTGTTTCTTTTTTCTTCTTTTTCCTCTGTTTCCTTCTTGACAGTCGCCTTAGTTCGTCCTCTTTGACAGAGCTCTCAGACCCCGTGGGTCCCGCTCGCCTTGTCCATTCGCTCGGCGCCGCACAAAAGACCTGAGACAAGCGTCGATTGGTCCAGAGCGACGCGGACAGAAATCTGATTGGCCGGGGTGAGAACAAGCGACCGTGAGCCGTAGAAATCGCTATTTCTGCTTACAGACAGCAATGGAGGGAGATTCCGCGTCGTTACTTGAGTAAAACTACCACTACCATACTGTAAAAATACTCATTACAAGTAAAAGCCTTGCCTTGATAAAGTAAATATTACTTCGGTAAAAGTTTTATTAGTCAAATGTGCTTGAGGTAAACTGTCATTTCGTTGAATCTGTGACGGCGCACCGCGTCCTATAAGCTCATCTCAAGCCTGTATGAAGAATGTCGGTTAAGAGACGAGTAGCTGTCGCTGCCAACTAAAAACGCCGCGGGGTGAGAAGTCAGACATCTCCCTCGGAGATGCCGCGGGGTCAGAGTGGAAAGTGGAGACACCCGGGTGAAGTGCAGGCGCTCTGGGAGTGCGGGACCCGAGTCACCGTGTTGGGTCACTTCCCACCTCCGCTCAGCAAGCAGGCGTCTCCGGTCTCGTCCGCTGGATGGGTCGCGAACGATGACTGACGGGGCTGCACCCTCCTTTCGTCCGGGACCGGACCGGGATGAGTGTAGCTCTGGCCTCGGTGCAGGTCTCTGAGGGACAGAGAGGGACATATCTCCACCGCTGCCGTCAGTGCTGTGAGGTTTGAAATGGACCCTAATCCCCTCACACCTGTGGTGACAGGCAGTCATTAGAAATATTCTATTATTATTTATATTATATATTATTATTTTTTGAATATATTTTCCTTCTTCTGCTTGTTCACACTCCACTCACACACACGCACATCCCGCGACAAAAGCTTTATTAGTAAATAAATACAAACAAAAAAATTGTTGCTTCACTCACTGGGGCCAGTATGATGGCACCAGTGAATACAATCGGAGCCCCCCCCCCCAAAAAAAAAAATATTTGCCCCCCTGCTTCGTTTATTTTCAGTACCCATTATCATGCCAGAGCAGGAGGAAAAAGACTTACCAACATGGCAAAGAAACCGAGCACTGACTTCCTTCACAAACACCGGGAGAGGTCCTCACACAATTCTAATAACAGAGTGGGAGACCCTCCCCGCATATTTCCCGATGGTATGTGTGTTTTCCATAAATATTTGATTTGAGAGATAGCTGCAGATATTTGTCTGAGAGTGGAAACAGGCAAACCGTTTGTGAAATATTAATAAACCCCCAGACAAACGTGAGAATGGGACCTGGCTGATGCAAAAGATTGGCTCCCTGTTTATTCTGATAACCGGAAAGATAAAGCAACTTTTTTTGTGAATAGGAAGACAGTTCCTGTGTATTAGGGGTTTTGTATGGTCAGGAATAACAGTTGACTTAAAGTATTAGGAGAACAATTCACTGTTTGCAGTTGTAAAAAAAAAAAAACTGCTAATAAAATGGCTCGTTTGTAAATACACAAAATCTAGCGGGACAGTTGCCAATCACACAATCGACTGTGTGTGTTTATGCTCTTTACATTATTTGCTGTTGACATCAAAACTCAGGGTAGAACTGTGAGACTGTGAGTACCTCGTCCATGGAAACCTTGTCTTGACAAAAGCGATTTTATTTACTGTGTTTCAGATTGGTGCTATCAGTCCCAGTTTTCCTGTGATCATCAGTGCAACGGTAAGCTTATTTAAATACAGAAAGGCGTGACAGTTTTTTAAAAATAAGATGATAATTTTATTTATATAGCATTTTTCAGAGGCAAACAAAAAAGTGCTTCACAAAAGACATGAAACCAACAGATTTAAAGTGTACTAACATGCCTGTAATTAAGATTAAAATAAGGAGCAATTTAAAAGATTAAATTAAAAGAACAAATGCAGTAAAAGCACAGAGTTAAACAATTTAAGAAAATGTAAATCTGAAACAATGTGTTTTTAAAGAGAGATCTAATGAAAATAAAAGAGATTTCTTGCCTGATCTCCTCAGGCAGGCCCGGTCTTGGTCTCCGGGTTTTTAGCTTTGTTTATATACTGTAAATTCTTCTCTTTGGATCTCATTAGTAGTCTTGCTAATGCAACCAGCATCTGCACCACTTTAAGTTTGGTAAGGCTCTACCCACTCAGACAGGAACATACAGACTTACAGACATCTAATCGGGATGTAATAAAAGCAGGGACTACAGTTTCCAAGTACTTTGCAGATAAACAACAGTAAACATTTTGAAAATGTTCTGAAGCTGTCACAGTGGCAGGATTGGACAGCCAAGTTAAGTTGGTGATCAAAATTAAGCCTCTAATGAAATGTGACATTTCTGCAATGAAGTTTAATGTTCGAAGCCAAGGACCCTAAGTGTGAAGAAATTTGACCAAGTGAGGAGAAGAACATGTCGATCTGAGAATCACCTGCATCAAAATGAACCCTGATATGATGCTTTTGAAATATATGACCTAAATCTAACATATAGTACAAAAAGAATTGTGAAAGACCAAGGAACGATCCCCGGGGTACTCCATGCATGAATTGTGTAGTCGAGGATTCACAATCCCCTATACATACTCTCAGAGAGATAGCAATAAAACCAGTCGAAAACAGTATGCAATATATACCTACCCAATGCTTAAGACATTCAATTAGAATCAAGTGGCTGTCTGTATCAAAAGCTACAGTGAGATCTAAAACCAGAATGAAATTTCTGTTTTTAACACTGGTCTTTTCTTCTTTTAGTACCAGACAAGTGGAATCACGCCCACAGCAACTGCGCGGGAAAATACCAGTCGCCCATCAACGTCGTCACCAGAAAGACTTTGAAAGACGAGCGTCTGACTCCTTTCCAGTTCAACAACTACCAGCGGATCTTCAGTGGCACAATCAAGAACAACGGCCACTCGGGTGAGTGTATTTTTCCGTTTAACATCTCATAGCCTCGGCTCCTTGGAAGCTGCTGTTTGAACTCTTTATGTTTGGTGTGTGTGCCCACCAGTTCAGGTCGGAGTTCCTCATCTCAGCACTATCTCAGGTGGAAACCTGCCGACCACCTACAAGGCCGTACAGTTCCACCTCCACTGGGGCAACAACGGAGGGCCTGGCTCCGAACATACCATCGATGGGGAGCAGTATCCCATGGAGGTATCATAGTGCACTCTATACGAAGCACGCACCGCCTGCATCTATCGTGGTGAAGTGTCACTGTGGGTGAAGAATAACTGATATGTTGATCTGGATCACACGCAGAAGGCAGATCTTTCATATTAAAGACACTCGACAGGCATATATGAAGTAGAATCTTTAAATCAGTAATTATGTTGTAACACGCATACTGTCCACTCAGGCATAAATCGTATTTTCATTTAATGTAGGAAAAGTAAGTCACCTGACAACTCTGGATCCTCCTTTAATTCACTTATTAACTGATACTGTTGTAGATTTAAAGGTTTGTTTACGTTTGTCACCCAGTGCACACACTGGTGCGCTGCTGTGTTTTTTTGGACAACAGTGAAGCTCTACTGCAGAGACAAATAAGCTACATCAGGATTTGGATGGACAGACAATACTTGTTAGGTTGATCAATATATTGATGGTTTAGGTCTTTTCATGGAATAGGTTGATTGTTAGATTGTTTAGATCGTTATAATTTTTTATCAGTAAAGTCTTATAACATGTTTTTGATAAAGAACTGCTTAACTGGATACATTGTAAACACATTTTGTAAAAAACTTTGTTAAAATCTCATCCACAGATGCACATAGTTCACATGAAGCACCATTACACTGATCTGACGACGGCACTATCAGACCCAGAAGGAGTTGCAGTCCTTGGATTTTTCTATGAGGTAACCATTTTTAAAACGTTATTGCTGAAAGACAACTAACAATACTATTACACAACAGAACTCAGGTTTAAATGGGAGAGTGTTGAAATGTGTTTTTCTCCATTTTCAGAAATCCAGCAGTGGAAACCGAAAGTATGACCCTATCATCAACACTCTGCGAAGCATCAAAGCCGCAAGTAGGCATTGAAGTTCAGTATAACCGACTAAAATCATGGCTGCATAACATTTTTACTAATGTTTCATCTTTGGCTCCTCTGTGTTCAGATGACAACACATCTCTGCTGAGCATCTCCCTGGCACAGCTGATCCCATCTGAGCAGAATTTGACCTCCTACTACCGCTACAAGGGCTCTCTGACCACCCCAGGGTGCACTGAGGCTGTGATCTGGACTTTGTTTGAGAATCCCATCCCTCTGAGCATGGATCAGGTCAGGATAAAAGCGCAGAAAAATTTAACGGAATAAAAGTAAATTGTGTTGTTTTTTTTGTTTTTTTAAATAACCCATCTGTCTTTTGGTTGCAAAGGTATGGTCTCTGATCGGAAATTAAAACCACAGCCATCAAAAAGATTTTTCTTAAAACAGTGGAAGGAGTATTCAGATCAGGTAGCTACTTAGGTAACGTATCTAAAAGCACTCCATTACAAGTAAAAGTCCTGCATTCCAATTTTTTTCTAAGTGAAATATTATCAGCAAAATGTACTTAGAATATCAGAAGTACAAGAACTCATTCTGCAAAAAAATGGCCCTGCTGACCGATGTATTTTTGAACATTACATTATTAGATTGTTACTGATGCATAAATGCATAAGTAGCATTTTAATGTTGTAGCCTTTTGAGCTAGTTATAACTGCTTCATATACAGTGAGGTAGTTTAGTGGTTCCTAAGGTAGGGGTTGAGCCCCATGCAGAAGGATTGTTAGATGATAGATGAGGTAGTGAAGATGGGGAAAAAAACAGTTGCGCTACACAAATTTATATTCCTGTGCTGTACTTTTCTATAAAATCTTGCTAGCTTTCTATAACCTTTTGTGAAATATTTGATAACTTTACCGATTTGGGCCTCAAATGATTTGTATGTGATTTAAATGGAAAGACATGAGAAGTTCAAAGGGAAAATGCTTCGGTGGTACTGCTAACAACTCATAGCTATCTAAAATGTGACCAGGGGCCCCAGCTACCAACAACACACTGCTTTTTTGTAAAGGGTAATAAGCCAAAATGCTTGGAAACCACTGGTTCAATCGTTAACAATTTTTTATAAGCTCTGTTATGTGGGGTTTTTATGTCTGCTTGTTTGTTTTTGTTTTTAATATAAATTGTCAGTCTGTAAGGTAAGTAGTAATTATAGGCGTCAGATCAATGTAGTGGAGTAAAATGTACAAGATTTGCCTGTGAAAACACAAGTAAAGTACAAGTACTTCAATAGTGTACTCAGGTACAGTACATTAGCAATTGTACTTAGTTACGTTCCACCACTGTTCCTGAATGTACAAATTTAGACAAAAACACTGCATTCAAAAACTCAGTGAAACTGCACACCTTGATGATCTCTTTCCAGAAACTGGGGCCTAACATTTGTGTTTGTCTTTTGTTCTTCCAGCTGAAGGCATTCTCCGAGCTCAAGTTCCATGATGGAAAGCCGATGGTGGGGACTTTCAGGCCGGTCCAGCCCCTGAATGGCCGGCATGTGTTCCGTTCGGGAAGTGTGGTGATCCTGGCCAGCTCTGCCCTCCTTGTTGCCGCCATTGCCACGGCCTTGGGACTTTCCCAACCCAACTAGAGCAAGGCATCCCATGCTGCACTGCAACATCCATGAACACACTAAGTTCTGTATCACTCTTCAGCTGAACCACTGTTTGTAACTTCATCATTGCATGGTTGCTAAGATGATCAAGCACATCGTAGTGCAGGCATGACTCACCTGGTGTTCTTCTCTTACAACACAAATGACAAAGGCGGTCAAGAAATGCCTAACGAAAGGTGCTGTAAGGGTTTAATCAGCATTCATGCATGCCTGGTGAAGTAGGTCTTATTTCAACATTATGAATGTGCCATAAAACAGGTTACCAAACACGCAAAATGACAGCTGAATTCAACATCAGACCCTAAAGTCATGCCCTAATTTTTCATCTTTTAAACGCCAGCACACACACACATCACACATCTTCATACACTTTAAACCTCATCCACCTTGTCCAATGTCAGGTAAATTTAGTCTCTGCTAATGTCAGTGTAAGTTGCCGATGGTTTGCGCTCTGAGCACCGATGCCAGCCCCATGACCCCGCACGTGATGTGTTGTCCTCAGTGGGGCATGTGAACGGCATGGAGCTATTAATAGCCGAACTGAGTCATAAAAACAAGCTCCATTTCGAAGCCAGCGGTCAAAGGAGTCAGCAGTTTGGAGCACACAGTGCGGCCGCCAGGTGAACCACTCACAGCCACTCAGTCAGCAGTTGGTTTGTGGGGGGGTTGAGGTCTTGCCTTTCTCTGCGGGAATCCAGTGTCAGGAAAATCCATGATGAAAAACTGCAGTCTGTTCTGAGAGCAGAGCAGTCTCTCAGTCACCTGAGACAAAGGTGAGGCCTCAGAGAAGCTAATGCTAAACATTGGGTCACAACGTGAGTGACAGCTCAGGGAAGAGGGAGCGTCTGCAGCGTTATGGGACAGCAACTCTTTGGAAAATCAACCAGAATAAAAAGTGTCACTTCTCTTTTCAAACCAACATCATTATTTTCATGCATCTTAAACACTGGCATGAATCAGCACGTCTTGATGTTCCAGATGTTTATTTTGAGCTACATGTACATGGCTGCTGGAGTGAAGCTGCGCACACAGAACCGCCCTTGCCAAATTCATACACACACCACAGTCATTCCATTTCCCATTGTTGACCTGTGAAGTTGAGTGAGCTTATCTTGAGAACATGTGACTGTGTTCATGGCTTGTATTACAGGGTCTCTGATGCACTGAATGTTACTGACTGTGAATCACACCCCACTGAGTTCTCACTCATTTATTCAGGAGGACTCTTCATGTATTCTAGTGAGAGATTTGTGCAATTTTCCAGCAAGAGTTATTGTGATGATCGAGCAAGGAATTTGTAAATTTTCCATTGTTTCATAAGGCATCAAGTTATATTTCTATGCTGTGTCATTGTACACATGTATTTATGTACTGAATGTGTATATTGATATGAGACGCACAGTTATTGTTATTTATGTAATGCTAAGTTTATATAGTACTGAATGCATATATGAAGTATCAAGTTGTTCATGACCAATCGAGTTTACTTATCAGGTGGTAATGCTTGAAAATGTCATACATATTATGGAGAATGTGTTCCAACTGAACAATAAACTACTTACATGCCTTTTTAATGACAGTCTCTTCTGCTTCCACAGAACCAATTCAAGCTAAAGTTTTTGAACCAGTGTTCACCACAGCGTGTAGCCTCAGTGTCAGTCATGCCCCGCATCTCTACACTGTGAAACCTGATATTAGAATACACTCTGTTGGCTCTGTTGTTTGTCTGCTAGCTCAGACGCACAGACAAGCTTCTTACTTTTCTGTCCGATTCCCCTTCAGTCTGTCAGGAGAGCCTGAGAACACTCACAGATCTCAATTTTAATCTTTTTCTAATTGACTTCTTCTTGATGTTATAGAGGCCTTTTTTTGGTCAGAGTTCACTTACACACACACACACACACACACACACACACACACACACACACACACACACACACACACACACACACACACACACACACACACTACTGAAAAGGGGAGAATGTTGTATCATACACAGCTCACTATCAAAGCTACCAGAGGTGTAATACAAACACACTAAAATGTATAAAAAGACTGGCCTCTGAGACAGATTGCAGGTGCTTTTTCAAAATTCTTCCCCTTTCAGGTTATTTTACACCCCCCCCCCCACCCCATTAAGGAATCAAAAGGCTTATTGTGATGGACAGGCTTAGGAAGACAGCAGCGTCTCACAGAGACAGGCATGGCAACCAACAGAGAGTATGCACAAAAGCTTGAACGAAATCTTCCAGTTCATTCCCTTGCTCTGGCTTCTATTGCTTCTTCAGTTAAGCATCGGGAGGGACTGGGAATCAAGGGGTGCATACTTAATATCTGGCAATGGTACTTTGGTCTTCTAGTCACCAGACAGCACCCATACAACCTCACTAACTCCTAAATCTCCCCTCAAATGCCCCCTGTCCCCGAGGACCCTGGGACAAAGAGCACCATTCTCCCTAAGATAAACTAGAGGCATCCTTGTATTGAATGTGACCCTCCCTGAAACACTCACAGCAGCCCATCAGATTGCCGGCTGCAGTTAAAGGTCACTGGGCCAGTCTTTGTCCATGTGGGCAAGAGAAAAACAAACAGCGTCACCTTTACTGCCTCTCTATGTGATGCCCCCACTTCTTGCATCTCAACCTTGAAATAAATCCCACGCTGCCTGTTGATTGATGCTGCAATGTGTGTGTCTCTACAGCAAGCTGTCATCAAGAGATATTTGTAACCCAATCAGTTTTCCTCTGATCCAATTGATACACATGCTAACTTAGTTATTGTGTTGTCAGTGATAAAACTCACAGATGCGTCTGCCAGCAATGGTAGTCATGATGAAACGTTTGCCAGCGGTGGAAAATAACTGCTTCGCTTGCCAGGTAATGTAGGAACAGCTAACCAGCAACAACAGCCTTTGCTGCCTCTGTTTTTTACCGGGATAAAGATCTGGAGGAAGAAATCAAAAAGGGCCAAGCATTCATTTCCTCTTAAATTAAACTCAGAAGAGATAGCATTCGAGCAGAATGTTCATTTGTACTTCAAAGTTTAGCACAAAATGGCTTTTATTGGAGGAAATCACATAAATACATCAAGGGATCCCTAACTGCTAATATCTTTTTAGGAGCCTACTTATCACAGCACAGTGACTGTTACAGTCATTAGCACACATGTCCTATCAGTGGGGATAATAGCCTGTCATGTACACATAGTAGTTGACATTAGTTTACATCCAGCTCTTTGGTAAATGATGAGAAAAAATGCAAAGCGACTTAAAGCCTTTTGATCTCACAGTAAGACAATGAGTAAATCAGTAGGTTTAGATAGCCTTTTCAAAATCTTCAGTCTCCCTTTCAGTGACACTTGAGCTTCAATTGCAGGGCAGGTCAGAGGTCGTCGTGGTCAAAATAACACAACAGTCTTACAGCAAGCTTGGATCTCTTTAACTGTTAGCCTTGTTTGCATCCTGATCTGCACTCTGGTCCTCTGAGGATACCCTGTCATTCATGCATGCATTAACCATTGAGGAATTACAGCCAATTTTATTCATAGTCCCTAATTTCTCAAAGGTAATTGGAAAATTGACTTTTTATCTGTTTCACGGTGGTTTCATGTGTGGTCTGTTCCCTCGTTATTTCTTGACAAATGAAGCCGATAAAAGGTCTGGAGTTGATTCCAAGTGTTGAATTTGCATTTGGTAGCTGTTCATGGGAACTCTCAACATGCAGTCCAAAAAGGTGTCGATGCAAATGAAGGAGGCCATGATTAGGCTGAAAAAACAAAACAAACCAATCAGACAGGTGGCAGAAACTTAAGGAGTGGCCAAATCAACCATTTAGTACATTCTTAAAAAGAAGGAATGCACTGGTGAGCTCAGCAACACCAAAAGGCCTGGAGGACCACGGAAGACTACACTGGATGATCGCAGAATTCACAACATCTAGTCAGGTCAAGAACACTCTCGAGGAGGTAGGCGTATATTTGTTGAAGTCTACAATCAAGAGACGCCTTCATAAATGTAAACACAGAGGGTTTACCACAAGGTGCAAACCACCGGTAACACTCAAGAACAAAAAGGCCAGATTAGACTTTGCCAGAAAACATCTAAAAAAAACCTGCCCAGTCCTAGAAAAAGGTTTTTGGACAGATGAAACCAAGATGAACTTTTACCAGAATGATGGAAAGAGAAGAGTATGGGGAAGAAAAGGAACAGATCGTGATCCAAAGCAAACCACATCATCTGTCAAACATGGTGGAGGCAGTGTTATGGCATAAGCATGTATCGCTGCGAATGGAAATGGGTCACTGATGTTTATTGATGATGTGACTACTGATAGAAGTAGCAGGATGAATTCTGAAGTCTATAGGGCTCTACTATCTGCTCAGATTCAGCCAAATGCTGCAAAACTGATGGGACGGAGCTTCACAGTACAGATGGATAATTACATAAAACATACTGTGAAAGCAACCCAAAAGCTTCTCAGGGCAAAGAAGTGGAATATTTTTCAATGGCAAAGTCAGTCACCTGATCTCATCCCAACTGAGCATGCTTTTCACTTACTGAAGACAAAACTGAAGGAAAAAAGACCCACAAATAAGCAGCAACTCAAGATGGCTGCAGTAAAGGCCCGGCAAAGCATCTCAAGGGAGGAAACTCAGTATTTGGTGATGTCCATGGGTTCCAGACTTCAGGCAAAGGATTTTCATCCAAGTATTAAAAATAATCCTTATATTTATAATTATGTTGGTTTGTCCAATTACTTTTAAGCCTCTTAAAATGGAGGGGCTATGTATAAAAATGGCCGTAATTTCTAAACGGTTAATGGGATATTTTTGTTAAACCCCTTGAATTAAAGTTGAAAGTCTACGGTTCAATCACATCTTGATGGCTTTGTTCCAAATCCATCGTGGTGGTGTACAGAAGCAAAATTATGATAATTGTATAATTGTCCAAATACTTATGGACCTAACTGTATTTGCTTTTGCAGTTTAGTTGGATAGAAACGGAGACAGGGTTGTCTGAGGTGTTTGAGGAGCATCACAGTATCTGGTTAGAAGGCGATGAGATCACCAGCTGCCAAGGCAACTCAGTGCTTCCAGTTTCTGACCCATGAAAGTGGAGTCAGTGAAGCAGACAGACCTGCCTCTGAGGCTGCTCTGATAGTCAGCAAAAGTGATGGGTTAACCATGGTAATCCCTTTAGGAGTAGCAACTTTGGGAAAGTGATCTGGATTAGCCTGGTTTACTGTAGACAGTAGTTCATCCAGAGATAAGAGAGGTGGATGCACAGATATAGAAGAAATTTCTGAAACACTAATGGCAGAAAATCACTCATTAAAAAAAAAGAAATTCCCTCTACAGTCAGGGGGATTTCAGTCAAAACTGGAGAAACAACTTGCTCGCGTACCCAGTTATGTCTGAATTCCACATAGTATGCAATAGTATGTATTTGGCCCGTGCCCCCCCCAAATATTCAGTACTTCTTTCGTCGAGGCGGGGTTCAGTCAGCTCCTTCTTACAGATGTTACTGCCCTTTTCCCATTATCTTCTGTTGGCAGCTATCTCATGCCAGGGCACAGTGACCCTGGGTGTTTCTTGTCCTTTGAATGAGCCCAAACAGATACTGAAATGGAGAATGGAATTTACTAAGTGATACCTCTCTATTCTGCAGTGTAACTAACTGAGCAAAACATAACACAAACGGAATATCATTTCCCACACCTTTAAGTTGAATAGAACTTGATGGAAACGGTTTCCACAAATTCATAAATCTGGATCGGCTACCAAGGAAATAAACTCAATATTTTTGTCAGTAGAAATGCTGTCTGTGAAAAGGAACCTTATTCTGTACACTGCTGACATATTTCATAATGATATGGATGTGGCAGCGTAATCTCCAGTTCTACTGTGGTCATGATGTGTGCATAATGATAAGATGGTTTGTGCAGCTATCCTTGTTAGGACATTGCATTGACGTCCATTCATTGTGGACTGCATAACCCTAACCCTAGCCCTAACCATAACCAATCCATGCCCAACCCTAACCTTAGCCAGGACCTAAGAAAGGACGTTTTACTTCGTTCGTTAGGTTTTGGTCTCCATGAGGACTACTGGTCCTGACAAGGTTTATACCAGCAAAGGTCCCAATTGTCTGAGAGCCATAGCAAAGATATGATAAGTTGACCTGAAGAAAACCCTATCTAAGTAAATTTGCTCTCAACGGGACACATTGTTGATTATCTGTTCTTTGTGATATTGCATGGAAAGAAATCAAAATTTATGCACAAAGCTTGCTGTGAGGAAGCTGATATCATGGCCCATTGGCTGTGAAAATGACGCTCCACCATGACCTGAGTGCGGACTTGGACTGAGATGGCCGCAATCAACAGGAAGAAGGCTCAGGCTGGGGTGACAGACAGTCCCCCTCCAACAGAAACAAAGGTACCTTAAGTACCAGTGCTCACAAAGAGCCAGAGGAAGACATGGTGAAGTAGTTCTATTTTTGACAACAATGTAATTTGGCTTCATTGTTCTCGGGCACAGGACAGTTCACAGTGTGAAGGGTCTTGTAAAAGGTGAAAATTGATGTGAAGCCTTACGTTGACCCTACATTCCCTGCTGAACTAGATTTACGGCAGGTTTTTCTGAAGAACTTCTGAGAAGTCAGAACTGTGGTCACGTGCTGATCACTAGTGTTCATATATATTCAATGACCACATTTATGTTTTCTTCAACATTTCTTTGTGAAAATTTGAAGAGCTATTCTGATGAATAGAAATGGATTCTCAAAAATGTGTCAGGGGCCACAGAAATCTTGCTAGAGGTGGGTCTGCAGGACACAGTGTATGTTCTCATATCCTGCCCAAAGCATAGTCTCTGGCGAGGATATTTGATTGGAGAACAACAGTATCTATGACTTCACCTATCTAGGAGTGAAATACAATGAATCCACCCTCCTACCAGTGCCACAATTTCTGTTCTGGCTGGTAAAGCACCCAGTTCACCCAGACACCGTGAGGAAGTGAGTGGCATTCTCATTTTCCAATAGTGAAATTGAATTTCGTGAGTCATTCTGATCAGTCACAATGACAGTGGAAGGTTGCTGCCTGCTGGTACATCAAAACACCTCCTCCATCCCACCACCCACCTCCTTCCACCATCCACTCCTGGCACTCTGCCTACCAACCTCCCCCATCAAAGAGCTCAGCTGCTTTTTGAATGCAAATAAATCCACACTTGGGAGGGGGGGGCGCTAAAAAGGGACATGTTTTGGTCCCCCATCCAACAAAGGTTTGATGCAAACATGCAAAAAAAAAAAAAGTTTGTTCTTTTCAAGCAGCAATATTTATATTTTTGAAGGAAGGAGACAGCCAGCTACCACATGTAGACAGTCAACTGCCGGATGACAGGACGAGAGACAGGAGACGGAAATGTCTTTGGACTTTGCTGTGTAGAGCTTTGTTCAGTCCTGCTCAGTCCAAATGATGTGAACTTTGGGTATTCAATAAATACTTTCAGTATCTATATATTTTATATTTATATAGTGATATAATGCATGTAACCAAAGCTAAAAACACAGATGTTTTTTTTCTTTCAATGATTTTTCATTGTTCAACGGCTTATTTTGCAGTGATAATGACATTTTCAACACACATTCTGTTTCAGAAAGGGTCAATAGCACATGATAGCTAGTGGCTATAAGGTCCCCTGGTGCAATTTAATGGTTTATGTTTTATAATGTGGGACTTATGAGATGAAGGTGCATTTATCCCTAAATAACTCCCGCCCATGGTGTACCTTACACAGAGCCATCCACTAATACATGGATGGATAAGCATAACATGGTACCAGCAGTAAGACATTAGTATGTTAAAATAATATGAAAAAAATAAATTGTGCTTCAGCCTACACTGTCTCTGTGAACTGCTGTGTGCTTGTTTTCTCTGTTCCCACACTGTATGGTACTCTACACATATACAATAAATCTGCCAATGCACTTGACACGCATATCTCTTTATATTGCTGTATAGCAGCTAATATTATTTTTCAAACTAATTTCTGTAGCGTTTGTAGATTGTAAGTCAGATCTGATAATGCTTACAAATGACACACCTGAATATCCAGACTAGATTATATTATGACTAGATTAACTGAAATGAATGAGTGAAACTGACAGAAACATCTGACTTTATTAATAAATCTGATATGATACACACTTTAGCATGTCCAATTTTGAAATATTCCATTGAGATTGATAGAGTAATGGGACTATTATGGGACTAGTGAAATCTTAAACATTTTTTTTAGGGGCAGAACAACTCCAAAATAAGATGACTGTCAGCCCATATATAGATATAGTACCTTATATCATGGCTAACATGTTAGCAAATAATTGCCTATTTACAAACACATCTAAACAATTTGCATTTGGATTGCATTTGGAGTCATGTTTCTGGCCACGTGAATGTAAGTCCAGTATTCATTCTCTTTTTACCAAAGTTTTGGTCTTCAGCAGCACCTGAACAAAATGTCTGCGTCTAGCTGCTAAGATAGATGTCTGACTTCTTCTTGCCCAGGTAACGTTAGCTGCTAACTTTGTGCCCCATCTGGCGCTGGGTGGTCAGTGTACTGCAGGATTATCAGAGGCTTTTGCTGAAAACAGCTCTATCGTGTTGGGGGAAATTTGTGTGAGAGCAGTGAGACCGAACAATACAATAATTGTATCGGCATAAAACCAAAACAATGAGCTAAAAGGACTTAAATAGCTCAGCTGAGCTTCAGAGTTGGGTGATAACGCTTCTGAATTATGTATAATATTGAACAGTGGAGCTTTATTTGCTATTTTAATTTTATATGGTACATGATTTAATTCTTTGTAATTCTATTGTTTAGTAGTGAATCATATGAAGATTGACAGCCACAGATTGACTGTCATCTAAAATGCGTCAAACACAGGATAAAACAGCATTCCGTAGACTGGTGTCAGAGGGGTGTTTGCTGTTAAATGTCGCCTGAGTCATCTTAAGATACATTAGTCCTCTAGAGGTTTGCTAAAGAAATCATTTAACCAAGTTCAATTTCTCAAGAAGGAACTCGTAGCTTCCTGTTTTTGATTTGTTTTTCTTTCTTTTAGTATTGTCTTCGTAGTCATGGTCTTCTCAGCGGTTGTGATGTAAGAAAGCATAACAAAGGATTTTCCTCGTGACTGGCTCCACCTGGAAAAAAGACAATAACAAGAAAAAGTAAGACAATAATTCAGGGCAGCTGACCTGTATTTATAGTGTTGTAAAAAGTATGAAACTTACCATTCTAATTCATGTCTAATCAATATCCCTTCAGTAAAACATAAGACAAACATCAAATGAAAATTGCGACAAGTTTAATATTAAAATACTCAGCCCTTCACTATTTGATCTTTTCTGAACAGTTTGGAGAAACACTTCTTGTTGTTGGTTTATTTTTGTTTTGTTCTGGTTTTTAGATTAAAGCTTCTTAAAGTTATAAGTTAGAATCCTAAAGATTTCAGGCATGGGGCCCATTCGTCATAGGTGGATAACCAAGTTATTCAGATTATTACGTTGACAAATTTAAACTTGATGTGGAGCTGTTGTTGAGCAACAGGTCCTTAAGCCCAAACCTGCAGAAGTGCAGCTGATTGACAGTTATATAGATTTGACCAAGATGTTTTTACGGAAAACCCCATACACGAGATATTAGATTCATAATGAAAGAGTCATTTTAGATGAGAACATGCAAGTTGTTGCAAAATAAATATTATCTGTTGGTGTAACTCATTTAATGATTTAAATTCATTAATTTAAAACATAGTTTAAGTTTTATAATGAAGAGTTACCTAAAATGACAAAAACAGAACAAAATAGAATTTAAAAAAGAACCAAACCAAATGTAGTTTCATACTGTGAGCAAAAAGACATAAACTCAGTTAAAAGACCAATGGAGACAGAACGTGTGGCATATAATTTGACATTAAAATGGGAATTTGCCATTTGATACTAAAACATATTAAATGAGTAACAGCAGATCTCATCTGGCTGAAAATTGTTAATACAATAAAAGATGCTTTTTGAGAGATTTTATTTCAAAATAGGAGTGCACTGTTATTTGGGATAACTTCATCCCAGGATTAACAAATCAATTCTCAAACTGCATTCAAAGAAACTACTTACCTGAAAGACAGTTAACTGGATTATTTTTAGCCTGATAAAAGCATGATTCGGCTGAATTAGTTACGGTTCATTTGACAAACAGGGCCCAGGTTGCCCGTGGCCCTGTTTTGTAAACATATTTTTGATTGTCATTGTCAGTCAGCACTAACCTCTTTTCCTGTTAAAAGGGAGTTTTTCCTTGCCGCTGTCACCATGTGCTCGCTCATGGGGGAATGTTGGGTCTTGGTAAATATAACTATATGAAAAGTGCCCTGAGATAACCTCTTATTATTTGGCAATATATAAATAAAATTGAATTGAAAATTGAAATTGAATTGACTGCTTCACAATAAAAGCTACCCCATGTTTTGCAAGTCAGACGCTTTTATTGTGGAAAAGCAGCAGTAGGAAATTTTAGGTTAGCATAAGCAGGAACTTAGTACAGCTATGATATGGTGAGAGTGACCAGTGAAGAGTGAGGCTGATAATGCAAAGATGATGATTATACACTGGATTACATGCTACATTATTTTTCTGTGAATTTCTGTAGATAGGTAATTTGAATCCTGAAAGGGGAATGGCGTACCCCACCACTAAAAACTACTATATAGAGGGGTAATTACTGAATGCAGGCTAAATACATTTAATGGCTATTGCTGAGAAGATGGCAACCATAATAAACAGTATCAAAATAATGTTTGATTTCATGCAAATGCTGAGCATTATAACTTTATAAGAATAAAAGAATATTGGGATCTAGGTTTTGAGTTCTCAGAATCCTGAAATACTATCTAAGAGATATAGAGTAGAAGCAGGAGTTGTTTTTTCCCTCACCTGATAACATTACCAAGCATAGGCCTACACATTTCTTTCATTTTTGCAAATGTCTTTCTTTTTCTGCTTTTCCGCACTGACCTCAGATATTTTCAAGCAAGCTGTAATGAAAAGCCTGCCGCAGGTCAATGGGACAGTTGTCTCTCACCTCTCCTCTCTGTGGCAAAGTGCTCCGACCTTTCCAGAAGCTGATGAAATATCTTCCATATATTGTTACACCACCTCACCACCTTTCTCAAGGGAGCCTTAGCGAGATTAGTGGCTCAGTGGCTGCCAAAACTGCACACTGGGCAGACTGAATGAGCCCTCGCCCCTGACGCCTTTAAAACAGAGGAAGGGAAGAGGAAATATCAAAGACTTCCCTCCCTTTTTCTTCCTGTTAGTGGACTTTGAGCAGGTCATCATTAGCAATGTGGTGACCCATTAAAACAAGAGACAGCTTCCTCATGAGTCAAATAAGACTCATGGGCTTTTGAGCTCTGCGGCCCAGAGGTGAAGATCATATTCGACTTCTTCAATTTTACACTGAATTAAACAAGCACTCTAGTTTCGAAGGGAATGCATTGGCAGGATTCAGAGGGTAGCATTACTGAGTATTTCTCTGCCCATGTCAATCAGACACACTCACACACACACACACACACACACACACACACACACACACACACACAAACCCAAGTGCACTGCATGTATGCATACAAGAAACCAATAAGGAAGCAACACAGTTGTAAAAATAACCACAAATGTTATGGTGGATTGCATGACGAAGGGCTGAAATATGAGACTGACACTCATTATGTGTTATTAACAAGGCACACATGATGCTATTATTGTAACATATCAAATGATTTTATCACCACGTAACAATCACACACACTTGTCTGTCCAGCAGGCTCTTGGCAGTTAATTCTACTGCTTTGCAGTCTGGGACACTGTGAGCCTTGCAGATGTGTGCTTTAAGTTCATTCAGCCTTTTTCCTGCTGCCCTGAAGAGGACAAGGGGCTTCTCTTTCCCTCGCTTCTGCTGACTTTGTGCTGATTTGGAATGAGAAGAGGAGAACTTTTCAAAGGAGTCTGCAGGCACCCCACAGGGTGAAGCACCTCTCTCCGTTTCATTTTATCAACCCCCAACCCCCTCCATGTATACCCCAAGCCACATTTGTTTGTTTGCATGTGTGATCAGCTGCAAGTGGGTGTCCTCATTCTGCCCTAAAGAATGTTGTGCAGTTGACAACGTTTGGCAGCATCAGATAGCTTTGCGGCTGTTGATTGGGGGATTTCTCGGATCACACAGACTCAATAACTGCAAAGGATCCCTTTGCAGTCTTCATCTTTTTTGGGGAGGGGGGATGGGTGGATTTACAGAGAAACATGAATACAAGGGGCCAGACCAGGACAAACAGAAACAAACATGCATTTAAAATTCATAAATAACTATCATTCGCCTTTTAGCCAGGTAAAGGACTATATGGTATATGAGTATGTTGATAAAAATATGTATATAAACAATAAAAGTTTAGTTACATTTTAAAAATAATTAAAACCAATTAATATAACTAATACAGTTGAATACAGTCACATCACATGATCTTTCTCAGCAGGCGGAGTTGCTCAGTTGTCATGGATGTTCAAAGTTTATTTTCTGTTGACTTTAAGAACTTTTCATCCATGCTGGCTTAAAAGCTGAGGCTCAGAGTTTATTGTTAACCTTGCGTAATGAAGGATCCTCCTCATTATTTCTACTTACATGATGTGGGAAATGATATTCAGTTTGTGTTATGTTTTGCTCAGTTAGTTACACTGCAGAATAGAGAGGTATCACTTAGTACATTCCATTCTCCATTTCAGTATCTGTTTGGGCTCATTCAAAGGACAAGAAACACCCAGGGTCACTGTGCCCTGGCATGAGATAAGTGCCAACAGAAGATAACGGGAAAAGGGCAGTAAACATCTGTAAGAAGGAGCTGACTGAACCTCGCCGTGACAAAGTACTGAATATTGGGGGGGGGGCAAACGTATACTATTGCATACTATGTGTAACTCAGAAATAACTGGGTACGCGAGCGAGTTGTGTCTCCAGATATATCTGTAAGGTTTAATAACGCAGTTGGTTTTACTAAGAGTTAAGTCTCCGAGTGATCTCTCCTCATCAAAGGACCCGAGCGAAGCCGGCGCGCTTCAACAATGACTACCTGAAGCACATCACCTAGATTTGCACTTTGGTAATCTACGAATACTGTAATGGGTAAGAAACAATTGCACAAACACAGAGGTTGAATGTATTTTATTGATTGTTTGCCATTTTTCTATGAATGTGTGCTTTGTTAATAGCTGCCTCTCAGCTAGCACTGATGAAGGCCTGTCCTGTGAAAGAAGCACACATTAGTGACTTACCTCTGCTGTTGTGTCTCCTCTCCAGGGTGTTGGGGCCAAAAGAGTCCCTGGGGGGGCTGAACACCATTTACAGGTTCTGGGAGACAGCAAGTGTTTGACTAGGGAGGGGGTGAAGAATGTATTCAAATTTAAACTCAAGATGACAGACTTCAATGTGACGTGTGAATTAGTTTTAAATAATGTTATCAATTATACTGAAATGTGTTAATGTAAATATAATGTTTGATGGTGAGATGAGGATCAGGGCCCCCTGTTGAATGGTAGGAGTTGACAGTCAGGTCAGTGGCAGGATATTAAGTGCTGCCAGTTAAACATTAGGCGCTGTTGTTGTTAGGACCTCATGCCACCTGTGGTCCACAGTGTTTTGTTTGTTTGTCAGATTTTACTGCATGTTCATTGTGACTTCAAGCCTCCCGCTTTAATCTGGCCGCCACCAGTCATTTTAGCAATTTTGGAAAACAATATTTAATGAAATAATCTGACCTCACAGTCCTTTTAGCAGCAGTGTATTTTTTTTTCTGATACTTCAGGACCAAAAGCTCTAGAACACATACTAAATGGACCTTGTGGGGAGATTACTATGTAAACTGCTGTTTCCGAAGCCAAGAATGAACTTTGAACTTCATACTTAAAACAAAATCACATTCTGTAGCAAGTGTGAGGATTATTCTGAAACATCTAACAATCCACTGAATATAATCAGCATCATTTATAATAAAATAAATGGTTCTACACCTGAATAATTTAATGTAATTTTAGCAAGGACAAAGCTAGTAGATCTTTACTGTTGACTTTCATTTTATGCGCACACATTTTATATATGCAGATCCATATTTCAACAATCAACAACAGTTATTAAAAGTGATCATTTAGCAACCAGATTAAGTTGTAACCGACTAAAGCTATTTGGTGTTCACCCATACAAAAGTTATTATTTTTCCCGGGATCTGTCGTATCTAAATACACTATTTTCCCACAGTCATGTCGGCATTTGTTTAAGCATGTTTGGGTTTCTCCGATCCTGTATTCTCTCCCAGATGAGCGGTTCTCAAAACATTGGGCCCCTGGATTATTAATATTGATCATTCACACATCCTGCCTTGAATTATTCTCCAAAAGGGATGAGATTTTGTCACTAGCTGGAAAAATGAGTTGTTGTTTATTTATAAAAACAGGGGCGCCACTTGGGGGTGCCTCACCCGCCCTGGCCATGACCTTTGATCCAGATGATGATGTTATTGGTTGTATAATAAGCAAATAGGCTCTGTGTCATTTGGTGGGGCATCGAATCATGCAACGGTTTCCTTCTGTTACATTCTCTGGTGAAATAACTTTGCTGACAGCGATTTATACATAGACAGACCTGAGGCATCTTAAGCAGCTCATTAAATTTCACTTTCACAATAAATGTAATTCTTAATTAGAGAAGCTTGATTACGTATGAGACAAAGAACATTTGTGTTTACCCACTATCCTTGTCTAGATTTTTTCCAACAGCAGAAAGCCTGCCAACTTGCGTTTTACAATTTAATCATGACATTTTCTCAGTTTTGTGGACTTCGCTGAGAAATATACCTCCAGAGTGGTGTTAACATGGGCTGTGATGAACAATGGGCTGTGATGAACAATGACTATAACAACAACAACAATAACATTAAAAAAGCAGATCTCCACCACTTTCTATTAAGGCATTTTTTAAGGCATTTATGAGTTGTAATTAATGGCGTCATTAGAAGGATAGAAGGACCTAACTGTCATCTTACCACAGTTACATTTACAATTTTAGAATAAAGTGCTACATATGATGACATGAAAACGCTATTGTTTTCTGGGGCTTTGGTGAGAAATGTAGCATAACTGTAAACTTAAAAAGAGTTTTAAAAAAATTTAAGAATTAAAAATTTTAATTAGTATATACAAATAATAGCAATATATAACAAAAAGAGCAACACAATAAAATAAAATGAGGGATACCTTTGCAGAGGCCCTCAAGAAGGAAGAGTAAGAAACAGCAATAAAGAATAAAAATAAAAAAGAAGATGGTGTACAGGGTTGAGGTGGAGCAGGCAGTTGAAACTATGGATTATGTAAAAGATATGCACATGCATATTAAACAGAATATGTAAAACTTCAGAAGTGTAGTTTGAGTAAAAAATCACATTCTGTACCCACATATATGTATATGTATATGTATATATACACATTTATATATACACACACACACACACACACTGTACGATACTGTACAGAACGTGTCTTTCTGCTATTTTATGGGGGAGACAGCATAACCAGATACTTCACAGAGGCACTGATTGTATTAGAAGACCATACTATGTTGAGGTTGTGCAACTGAATTTTTTAATGGGTAACGAATCATTTACATTATGAATCATTTTTTTCATAAAGCAATGAGACGTTTTTGGCCAAACTAGCAAAATGGCTCTATGGATTGCAGATACCAACAGTCAGCTGGTCCACCACTTTGGTTCAGACTGAAATATCTCAACAAATATAGGGTGGATTTCCATGAAATTTGGTACAGACATTTGTGGTACGGAAAGCATGAATCCTACTGACTTTGGTGATCCCCTGACGTTTCCTCTAGTACCACCAGCGGGTTGACATTTGTAGTTTTCAGTGAAATGTCTTGACAACATTTGGATGGAACACCATGAAATTTGGTTCAAACATTCATGCTCTCCTCAGGCTGAATTGTAATCACTTTGGTGATCCTTTAACTTTTCATCTAGTGCCATCATCAGGTCAGATTTTTAAATAATGTTGGCATTCTGGCATTAGCATTTAGCTCAAAGCACTGTTGTCACTAAGTACAGCTACACAGAGCTGCTAGCTGGATGACTACTCTTAAAAGATGAAAATTGTTTGTGGTCACTCTATACCCATCTCCAGCCTAACTTTCTTTGCTTTTATATGTAGCTCTCTAGTTAATTATGTGGAAAGGCTCCTGCAATGGACACAAAATCTATTTATTAGAGACCTGTTAACCTTCAAACCTCAGATTATAAGATTACAGTTGTGGAAGAGCCCTTTTATTAATGATGTAGAAAACTTAACAGTATAACTCCAGGACTGGAAAATAAAGTATGTAATTCCCTTTCATGAATGACTTAATGATTTTCCAATAAGTCATCAAGAATGCCTTTATAAATGTCAGTAAATCGTCAGTGAGGAGTTTTGGATTTCTCACTTCCTAAAATGTCATCAAAACTGCAGCTGTCATTCAGGTGACGTGTTCTGCACGTGCTCAGATGTTACATCGAAGGGTTCCACCTGATTGATTAAAGAGTTAAACTTAAAAATAAATAAATAAATCAATAAATAAAAATAGATTTTTCACAACCTGGAAAGCCAAAAGGTTTCCCAGTTTTCATGTTTATATCAATCATATACTAAGATATTCGTTACAATGTATAAACCTCATAATGTATGTCATATTGGGTACTAACAATGGGATGTTTAACACTGAATAAATCACAAATATCAATAGAATCTTCCATCAGCGTGGCTTCTGACAAAGTATGAGCTGCCAATATATGACCAAACATTACAGGCTTGTAGAGCTCGCCCACCCAAACATTGTCTAATTCTCATTGTGTTAGTTTGGGTGCAGATGTGTGGCGCAGAGCTGAACTACCGACCCCGACCCACAGGTCTCAGACGCACTGTGTGAGAAGGGACCGGGCCACGACCTGAGCCAACGCAGGATGACATAGGTGATGAGTCTCTATATGGGCGCAGGGTGAGGGACGGTTACATCACACGCACCCACCCCAGAGGGAGGATGTGAGATAGACACCCAGAATCTTGTTTGTATTCGGCTGGGGGGAAGTGAATGAGTTAGAGAACTGGAGATAAGGAAAACAATACATCATCTGCTGAATTCATATTCTTCAGTTAGGTCATTGCATGTAAGGGGAATCAACCACTGACAGGCAGTGTAGTATAATTGAAAATTATGGTATGTCAATTTTTTTTTTTAAACATCTGGGTAAGAGCAGTTTATTAAAGGACTAATCTGAAGAGATATCTTACAGGACTGTTGTACTTGTAGCCTAAAACCTTGTTGATGTTTTATGCATTTCCAGATGTTTCACCGTGGTTTGTTTATTGTGGCGGTGGCCGGTGCACAAGGCCACGACTCTCTCATGGTTATTGCCCTTTCTCCTCCGCTGTCACTGCATATTCGATCATAACCTTCGCTAGACCTCCAGCCTTAAAGCCCATGTTGGCCTGACCACATCAAACATCCACCATGACTATACATAGAGATGATGAGCAGGGATCAAGATTAAGTTTGTGTTCTAAAAATCTGCCCTTCCCTATACATAGACTGACCTAGTTTTTTTGCTAACATCATGCATACATTTCCGTCCATGGCTTCAAGGTGAAGATAAGTGGTGACCAGCATGTTGTCTTGTCAGATAAAGCCATTGTTAATTTACATTTATCAGAAGAGGAACAAATTCAGGTTTGACAAACACATACTGGCCTGTGAAGTATCTGTTCAAATGTTTTGATTCAAAATCTATGCCAAGGATTTTTCAACATGTTTTGTAGTATTTGCATATGATATATGACAAGCTTGATTTGTTATTTTCATACTGTTGCTGTATACTGGTGATATGACATATAATCTGTATATTGTCTCTGAGTGTCAAGAAGTCAAAAATTTTCATTGAATATCCATTGAGTTTTCTTAAATATGACATGGTTTGACTGGAGCAAACACCATTATTGTGAAAAGCAAGACATCATTAAGTTGTTATCTAAGAAAAAAAACAAAAAAACCCTCTTTTTTACAAAATTCGTCTTTCACCAAAATGTTTGGTAGATGCTATTTGAACAGCGTCACAGATTGCTTTTGTTTCTTTCCTTTGTTTCCAATTTTTTTTTGCATGTCCATCTTCCTGTAGCCTTGAGCAACCTCATCAAACTTTGCCGATTTATTTGAATGGAGCAGACTTATTCTGAGGTGCTGACTTGGCACAAAGGCGTTTTATGAAAACATCACTTTTACGTCTCTTTCAATAACTGTCAGTGTGTGTCATTAAGTTGGAAACATGGACAGGGAATGCATCACCACACCTTCCTCATGTGGTGGGGTCACCTCACTAAATCTAAGCACAGTGAGAATGTCTCCTCCTAACTTTCCCAGAGCTTTTTAGATAGGCGACTGTTGTGGCGAATCCATGGCAACGTGCTCTATATTCTGTCAGAGGACCTGATGTGAGGATTGTGAGCTGTCTGCTTGTAAAGCACAGGAAAGAGCAGGTATCCAGTTTGTGTGGCACAACCTCACAAATTTCCCAAAGGGAAAAAGTAGAGACACCTTGTCCACCCTAGGACAATGGGAAATAAAGCTGTGTCACGTCATGGCACAGAACCATTCTTAGTACACTGGGACACAATAGGGAGGGAGAATAAGGCTACTGAGTCAAGCCAGACAGTTAATCAGTGAGTTTGCCTGCGACATGTTATTCTACATGACTTTTACCCCTCTGCAAAGACCTTCAACCGGCTGCTTGCTGCAGCTGACTGGTGACCCTGCAGTGTGCTGGCACCAGCTTCTGAGGCGCAACCCCTCTATGTTGATATGATCATAAACACTGATTACATCTCGTCGCAAGCACAAGAAAAGAGGTGGGAAATAGTTTGTTGCATTGATGCCAGAACAATAAATGCATCGGCTGCGATACAGGAAGCCAACCTCTGTGGAGGTGTACGTGAGAATATGACTATGAAAAGGTTTTATCCCAAATACTAATGTATTGATTTTCACAAAGGAAGGAAAAATTGGCTCAACTACATCCCTAAAAATCCAAAATATAGATATCGTTATAAATAGTTTTTGTTTGGTTAGCTTCAAACCATCTTAAAGGTATTGTTAGACATTTTGGGAATTTGGGATTTTTCTGAAAATTAGATGAGAGGCACAATACCTCTTTTATGTCTGTGTGCTAAGTACGGAGCTAGAACAACAAAGCAGTTAACTTAGCATAGCATAAATACTGAAATCAAGAAGGAAACAGCTTGCCTAGCTCTATCCAAAGTTTCAAAAATCCAGCTACCAGCAACTCTAAAGATCACTGTATCTCATTTGGTTAATCCACACGCAAACAGAAATGTAACAGGATAGCGTCATGCTGACAGTTCTATGAAGTTGCAATTAGGCAAAGCTGTGCTTTGAGCTAAATGCTAAAGTCAGCTTGCTGAAATTTAGCAGATACAATGTTTACCATGTTCATCATCTTAGTTTTGTGTTGAAATACTCTAACATTAAGCACTAATACACACTAAGTACTAAGTACAGCTGATGGGAAAGTCAACAGTTTTGCAGACAGACAAAGTAAAATTTTTGACTTGATGCTATTCCTAGATGGAAAATCAGTGGATCACTGAAGAGATTACAGTTCATCCTGTGGGAAACATTAATGTGTGAAACACATTTCACAACAATCTATCCAGTAGTTGTCAAGACAATTCACTGAAAACCAAAAATGTCAACCTCATGGTGGAGCTAAAGGAGAGGTCAGTGGATCACCAAAGTCAGTAGGCTAAATCCTCTGGGAACCATGAATTGCTGTACAAAATTTTATGGTAATCCATCAAATAGTGGTTGAGGTATTTTGGTCTGGACTAAAGTGGTGGACTGACCAACTGACCCACACTGTATTCCCCATAGATTCGTGCCACCGGCATCAAAGTTGCAGTTTTTTTGGGGAGTTACACTCTAAATATTTCTTTGCAAACAGCAGCTGGGTGCAGGAGGCTCATTTCCCCAAATTTCAAAATTTCCTTTAAAATATCTAATATTTACCTATTTTTTTGCATGCCAGCTTTAAAGTCAGATACTGTTTAATGGGAGTGCTTCTTTTTGTCAAGTGGTGATATTTCACCTTTCACTAACAAAATCCCTCGGGCAAATAAAGCTATTTTATCACCCAAATGCAAAGATATTGCTGGTAAATCACTATTTTTAGAAAATTCCTTTTTTGTTTCAGAAAACTAAACATTGGAGCAGAGGCTCACCTTAAAGAAGCCACATTTGTAAAGATAACTATCAGGTGGACATTCTTAGCATCTAAATGTGCTGATAGATGTGTCCTCTTACCTAAGAGAAGAGCTCGCTCACTTAGCTGATTGAAGCAGCCCCGAGTCAACACCTGCTGCCAAGTGAGCTCCTGAACACTGAGACCTCAAGTCTGTGGCATGCGCTTTTTCAAAGCAAAGGAATGTGTGTATGTGTGTGGTTTCTTGAGAAACAGTCGCCCCAGACATCCTCTGTGTCTGTCTCTCTGTGAAGGCTCTCCTGCAGCGCCTGCCTCTCATTCATTCTCCTCAGAGACTGAGGAGACAGAGGAGGAGGAAGAGGAAGCTGAGTGTTCGATTGTTTGTAGGAACCAAACACTGATCAGAACTACTCCAGATTACCACTCCTCTAATAACAAATTATGTCGTGAGTGTAGAAATATGTAACAAACAGTACAACTATGATCAGTGTGTGAAAATATGCTCATGACACTGAGCTCCGTTTACAATGGTGCTTATTCATCTGCGTGTCTGTTATCCTTTCTTGTGTTATATCACAATTAAATCCATTAAAATTTGACCTGTGATATCACTAATTTGTCCATTGTATTTTCTCTGCAGGTCACGTAGAGAAAAGTGACTAGGGAGCTGTGTTGGTCAGCTTTAACGATTCAATACAAGGAAAGAAGGAACACTGATTTATTTTCTCAGCTGAAGTCCCCAGGATGCTGTTCCACTCTGGAGAACACTGACCCACACCAGGAGCATGAACCTCTGCTCTGTCAACACTGAAACAATCAGAACAGGCTCCACACACATTAGAAAACATTTCAGATACTGCAGGGTTTTAGCCATGGCTCTAAAGCTGCACTTTTCAATATTTTCATATGAACTATTTGTAATATTAAAGGAGTCACTTATAGTGATGAACCCACATGGAATTATGACTATACAGTGAACGAAACCCTACAGTTCCCCTCAGCTCTAATTAGTGTTTTAGCATCTTTAAGCTCATTGCTTTATTTTCGCTTATGGCCCGCAGATTAACTGTTTTGGTTCAGTCTCACTGCTCTGATCAACATCCTATCCAGCAGCAGGCAGCTGTTTTCTGCCAATTTACGTCAGCTTCCGAGCTCCAAACGACAGAAAACATTAGCGACTAGCTAGTGAACATAGAGAAGCATTTAGCAGCTAAAGGCCTAGATATTTTTCTCAGGGGTTGGTGGAATATCATCAGCATGAGCTCTATTTTCATCCTGAGCCATAGTAGATTTAACCACGCAATATGAACCTTTATTGCACATCTGAAAGCCTTTACACCTACATATGGTATTTCTTCAATATGTGTGTGTTGTCAATATGAATTATTTCTGTAGTCCCTGCTGAATGGTCTCCCAGCTGCTTGGTGTCATTACAAAGGGGAATCCTCAGCACTGCCTTAAATAAGCACAAATCAATTCACTCCACTGCACAATGCGTTGCCAAACACACCTCTCATTTTGTCATGACACATGCTGTTGAACACGTTGAGACATACAAGGAATTACTGACTTAACAGTACACATCATACACCAGCCTCTGCACTTTGTATGCTGAGCTGCTCCCTGGTGTTTTGCCATAGCTTCAATGAAACTGCCAGGTTATAACCTCCACCACACATCCACATCCATCCCGAGCGCTTTAATAAGTAAAAATGCAGCGTGCTCTTTTGTCCTGCCTGGGGGTGTGTTGCGTCATCACATACATGCGAGGTGTATATTTAGAATAGTTGTGCATAACAGTGGGTGGTGAGTGGGTGGATGCGAGGAGTCACTTTTATCACTGGAACCAATGACCCACCTTCTGCAAAAACAACCACGCATGCAGGGGCTCAGATGTGTCAGCATAGACACACGCACAGCTTCACAGACTCATTTACATGCTCTCTCACACACACACACACACACACACACACACACACACACACACACACACACACACACACACACACACACACACACACACACACACACACACACTCATTGAAAAACAGTGTTTTAGGGAGAGGGAGATAAAACCCAGACCAGATGCACCAGCTCTCCTCCCACCCCTCCCTGTATAGGAAACCCCAGCATGCAGACACAGCTCTGCGTGATGCTGCAGTGATGAATTATTCACCATCTTTAAACATGGATTCTCCTTTTCACTCCATTTACACAGTTTTATGGAATTCAGGGAGCCTTGGACCAAAAACACATCAAGGAATACACGTGGACATATGTTGTGTTTGCAAGCAGCAATATCCAGCTCACAGTGCAGGTTGAACACTTTGTACTCAGTGCAATTGTATGTGTGCTATTTTAGCTCCTCTACTGGAGCATTTTTTTTTTAAGCAGGTGAGAGATCACTCAGCAGGGAAAGCCCTCCTCTATGTCTTGCTCTAGCTGATCAGCGTGTATCCTTTAATCACTTGCATATATTCATTATTCACCTCCCACAGGCTATGAATTATTCAACACTCCAATTTCCACGAGAACAGTGGGAGAAGACATGAGGAATGCCCGATTCCTGTCCTTACCCTTCCTCTCTCTCCTCCTCATCTTCTTCTCCCTCTTCCGTCCAGCTCAGCCTCCCTCTCTCATGCACCATTGTCACTCTGGCACAGCGAGGACAAAAAATAGGGAGAAATCACCCGCCTCCGATCAGTGGGCATGTTCTACCCTCAAGGTGTTTGAATGTAAAAACTGAGGCTGCCAAAATCCATCATTATTGCCTCAAAACAAACCACATTTCCAGTAACTCTGCTTATGAGAGGAAAAAAAACTGAAACTGAAACTTTTTATTTTAATACAAAGCAGTTCTGCTCATGCAAGCCACAGCATAACAGCAGTCACGCTGCATGTGATAGGATTCTTTAAAATATCTGCATCGCTTTGTTTCTAACGCAAACAATTCCTTATGTAATCATTTGATTAATTATTAATCAACCGAGTATGGCACAAAAATGTGAGGTGCAAATATTAGTACACCTGCTTCCTCTCACTAAAAATGATGAGGCGTCCAAAATCCATTCAAAAAGGTCGTTGACCTCTGCTCTGCCCTGCTCCCATGAGAGCTATTACGTTTCCCTCCAACAGCTCCAGCCACACGACCTGTGATGGCCATTAACAGGTTGCAGTGAAACACTTCATCTTTAGCTGACCTTGTACCTCACCTATACAGGTAGCCGTGACAACAAGATTGTAAATGAAAGGGATATTGAGGCAGTTTGCTTGGAATTTAGCTGAGATGTCGAAAACACTGTAATCCATAACTGTTCTATGTTAAAAAAAAAAAGACCGTTTCTCGGGGTCAAATGTGATACAGCCATCATGCAGTACATCTTCTTCACCCTGTTTGGACGGGGAGAGGATTGCGAATTGGAATTAAAATCGATCGGCCCGGTCTGTGTGCCCGTGCAGCTGAGGCGCTCTCATCTGACACATTGTCAGATGCTGCTGTCTTACATCTGTGTTACTTTGTCCACTGGGAGCAGCATGCACCAATCTGCTGTCATGTCATCTGCAGGAAAAGGAAGTTGTTTTTATTTATTTATTTATTTTTTATTCATCAACAACACAGCAATTACAGCACATAAATCCTGGGTGCAAATGAAACTACCAGATCTGACGCACACTTTGACAGATGGCGACCCTCTTGGCGAGCTGAAAATCTGTTTCGCTCCTTCTGGTCTGAGAAGCGTAATCATTTTACAGCTGCCGCTCCTGAAACTCAGCATTACTGCAGGAAAGTAGCCATTAATAAAACGTGGAAGACAGAGCAGGCCTCTGCTGAGGTGGTGGTGGTTCTGCAGGCGTCTGATCACAGCCGGCGCTTTGGCAGTGTGAAACCTTGGCACAGAGGGAAGTGCAGCGGGACTTAGGAGATGACTTCCTTCTCTGTCATGCGTGCGCCCACTCAGCCAATCTGCCACTAGTGCTATCTGACTGAGCCTCTCTGGACCCTCAGTGTAGCTACACCCTTTTTTGGGCTTCTTCTCTCTGCCACACATTCATATCTCTGGAGAGAGACGGTAGTGCATATTGTAATTTTTAAAAAATAAAAGACCAGTAATGTGCCAAAGCAGGATATATTATGTAAAAAAAATGAGGCTATGAAAAAAATAAGCTGTATATCAGCAAATAATTAAACAACTAAAATCTGTAATATAAGGAAACGCTACATTAATCTCTTCTTTGGATTTTCCGTCAAATTTCTGCCATTAAAATCTTTTTGTTGCAGTTGCTAGAAGGTCGGATAAAAGATCATATCACACCTGACTACATCCCAACTGCATCTTAACCTCTTTTAGCAACTCATTTACACATCCATTTGTAATGTTCCACTCACTTCATAATCTCTCAGTGAAGAATACTGGATGCTATGCCTCATTAGATCCTCTGCCAAAGAGTTATTGCATTAATATGTGCTCAGAATTTGACTACATGATGAGAACTTTATTCTCTCAATAGGTTGTATTATGCTTTTTGTTGTATTAGATACAAGTCTTGAACTAAAGACTGTGCTGTCTGGACAGAGGACGTGAAGCGAGGAAGAGCGCACGCAGCAAGCTGTCTCAATGGCCGGCTTCACCTCGTAACACATGTTGACCGTCCACAACTTGCAGTAGAAGCAGAGAGCAAAGAAACTCTCCTTCCTTCCACTCAGACTGACATGGGTGAGCAAAACATGAAGGCAAGGTCCAGAGACGTCCCTTCTTTCCTTTGTCATTTGCATTTTATTATATAATGAATTATATAATGCATTTATATAATGAATTTAAAGAATAGCCTGTCTCTCAGTGGATCAAATACACTGACGAGCTAGTCTGAAGCACATTGGTTCAGAGTGGGGCCTGGAGGATTCAGGAGCAAGGCCACTTAATTCAGGGTCCTTATCAGATGTGCCATCAAGCAGTAAATGTTTATCCAAGCAGAGTGGACACTCTCAACAATGAAAAGAAACAGGATGCAGAGAGCACTAAAGGAAACACACAAGTACATCCCCACTACACTGGAACCAGTGGATTAGCAGCAGTCGGTTTCTGTTGATAACTGGATGACTATTATTAGACATGTTCAAATAAATGGACAGTGCAAAGAGTTAAACCAACTTAAACTATATGAGTGCTCCTCACAGTGTTTGATGACTCTACTTGTGTTAAAGTTTTCTCTGAGGAGCGACACATTGTTCTATTCAGCTACTCACTACTCACTGTTTGATAAATGGCTGTCACAAGAGTTTAATGGCCTAAACATTGTGTCGGCCTTCCACCAGATGAATGACTTTCAAGGTCTGTAATCATGTTCTGCTTCATTTCATTCATAAAACCGAATGTACCCATCGATGAGGAAACAGAGCTGATATCTAATCAGCTTGTGCATGTTAGCGGAGAATACAAAATGTCCGAGTCTTCGAACTATGCCTGCAGATTGAGATAACAATATTCGAATATCATTATATCAATGATACTGAATGTACAGTACTGGCTGCATTTTGCACTTTGAGCAGACTGCTGTACTCTGCACTTTTAACTCGCACTTTTCTACTTAAGCCAGAGTCTTGTTTCATCTCTGTTCTGAGGACAACTTATTTTACTTATCAATGTGACCAAGTCAGAGCTAGGCTGTTACTACTCCTCACAGCTGAACACGTCAGTGTTTTCTTTCACTACTGATGTAGTGGTAATGTGGGTGCAGCAGGACTGTGAAAAGCATATCAGCAAAAATTCTGGCTTGCATCTCCCTCTCTTGCTCTCTCTCTTCTTCACTACCCTTTGCTTACTGATCAATAATGCATGAATGAACTCCCTTTCAAAACTATTTTTACTGCAGACAGTTTTTTTTTTCCAATTTATTTAAAAGAAAAAAACTAAAAAAAAAACAAAAGAAAAAAGTAAGAACAATTTTCAACACTGAAAAACTATGAAAATAACTACTGCTTAAAAATGACAGGGATAGAAGGATTGAGATGACATCAGTGAAACCAAATGCATGTCTTATTTGTGAGGCAGAAGATAAAATAACTTGGATTCTGAATATCATAAATATGACAACTAAAATGCTCAGTGTTCCCTAAATTTCTCCTTGCAATCAGGACTTCTGGAGCTCGTTTGATATGTGATTCACAAATAGTTAACCGCATTCTAAATAAGGTAGAAATACAAATTTGTGTAATTTACAGTCACAAAAACAACCAAAATTAGACATCAATATCCGTCCAGGTTAATCCCACAATCACACGCAGCCTAGTAAATGGCAATTCCACATGAAAATAAATGAAATGCTACAGACTGAAAAGGACAGAGAGGATTTTTAGACAACAAAGTGCTCTGACAGATTGACATGTTTGCCAAAAGAGAAGCCCCTGTTGCCTCATGGCGATCTGATGTGGCCATGACCTCTGCCAGCTCTTTTTCAAAGTCAAGGTTAGGACTTTTTTTGTAAACTACAGCTCCTCTGAGCATTGTGTGTGTGTGTGTGTGTGTGTGTGTGTGTGTGTGTGTGTGTGTGTGTGTGTGTGTGTGTGTGTGTGTGTGTGTGTGTGTGTGTGTGTGTGTGTGTGTGTGTGTGTGTTGAGTCGCATGGCTCTGTCAAGGGCTGCGAAATCAGTGGGCACATGGAAAAACAAACAAAGACAAACTCATCATGTGTAAAAGTTAAAATCCAAGATACAATGCTTAAAGGCTCAGCATTTGATTTTTCCTTTTTTTTAAAGGGCTATAAGTTAATGAAGTTTGGTTTGAGGTAGAGTTTAAGAGAGGTCTTTGTTGTGACTAAGTTCTCTAAGATCTGTTAACTTTTGAGATGGAGTCAAAGCAATGTGGAAAAACGGAAAGTGAGCACAACCTGCAAAGTAAGAGCAAGAGCCTGCAGGTATAAGGAAACAGTTTCCTGTGGAGCAGTGTGGAATTGACAAGAGTGATCGGAACAGGTTGTGGATGGATACTGAGAGTCAAGTCATTTGTTGTTCTGTGAAGCATGTTAGGACCAACCTGTGTCATTAAAGCTTCACAAAATTCTACCTGGATGTCTGAAAATGGACTTGTTGGTCTAGTCTCACCTAAATCAACTGAGTAGTGATGGAAAAGTTGGAAACATGCAGGATTTGGCTAAAGATAATCGCAAATCACCAAATTATGTCATCCAAGAATAGATATGTTGAACAAGTTATCACTGACATGGGGTGGGAACCAAAGGATGGTTGATAGTTCCACAAATAGATTAAAAGTACTTTCATTTTGAAACATCCCAAATAACTTGGTGGGAAAATGACTTGGGACAGGAAATTAAGACTGAACTCACCATTAACCTTAAGTTAACTTCAGGCAGAAAGCAGTGCTATGGATAGTTCGGATTCACTCTCTGAAGCAATTTATTTCAAATCTGTCTCATTTGTGCTTTAGATGCACAGTGAATTTGACTCTTCTCATTCCAGACAGCATAACAAAAAAAAAAAAAAATCCAACAATAAATTCTGTTGATGTGATTACCTCTTGTGTCATGAGAAGTTCACTGCAATATTTTTGATTTAATGAGAAAGCATGCTCCCCAAGAATGAATCAGAAAAAACATTTTTGGAGGGGAACCAGGAAGTAATGTGGTTAAAGAAAATTGCAGACATGAATCAGAAGTTCAAAAAACAAACAAAATAAAACCAAAAACATGAATACAGTTCTATACAGGCCAGCAGAACGTGATGTGTGTTATGTTGAACGCAATGTACAAAACTACAAAAGAAAGTTTTAACAAATCCTTTGACAGTGTTGATGGATTCACAGCTTTTCCTTCATCTCAAAAGTTGTATGTCAAATTCAAACTGAAAGAAACCTCACAGATAAGACTGTTATGTTTTAGGTTTATGTTTTTTAATCCTGTTCCCCACAATCTGCAGAAATTAGGTTACAAAGCTCTGAACCTCTCCAAACGCTCTCGCAATGTGTAGTCCCAGTATTTCCCTAATGATTCAGCCAAACTGGGCCACCCACAAACTGACAGCTAGGCTGGAAAAACAGTTGGTTTTTTGTTTTGTTTTTGAATGTCATTTTATGCCTTTATTGGTAGAGAGATGGCAGCACAAGTCCCCAGCCGGCGGCCCTGAACCAGGGACACTGCAGTTCATGGTCAGTGCCTTAAACCCCTCAGCCCACCGGGGCACTCTGAACCTTTGTGATTTTACAGAACAACCTGCAAGAGACTCAAAACTGGGCCTGACACGGAACCAAAACATCAAACACTAACTGGTGGATATAAACTGTGAATTACAAACATTACTTTTACTGCTACTACGCTTGTGCGGTAGTGGATGGTTTTATATTGTCATAGAATTTCAAGGTACAATCACTGATTTTATTACAGCCCAACTTCCAAAATATCCTAACAGCTCACTTTTTAAATTCTGAATCCACAGTCATGGCTGGATAACCAACAGAGCCAAACCCAGGCCCCTCAGGGGCCCCATATTCTTTGTGTGTCAGTTGGTTTGTGGTCATTTGAGGAATTGCTAATTTGTTTAGGAATATATATACCAACAAGGTGCATTATTAGCTCAAATGATAAGCGCCTTAAGGGGTTCTGCATTATTACCTGTCTTTTCTACTTTTCTCAAATAAATCTGTGTTATCATAGAATGACCACAAACAGGGGGTCAAAGAGCAAATGTTTGCCCCGGGCCGACCAGCATGTGAATCGGTCCATGGCCGTTGTGAGCTTGGCGGAACTCTGGGGATGTGGAGGCGCTGTTGGACAATTCGACGGAATCAGTGACCTGACGCCTCTGCGCGCCGCTACCGACATCGATGTGCGCGAGTCTGGCGCCATCTAGTGACGTCTATTCACTGGCGCAGCACGGAGTGACGACTTAAGAGCCAGTGGCGAGAGAATGATGGGATTTCGGAAAAAGTTGAATGGTGCTATGGACGCCTTCCGTTTGCCAGGCCGGGGCTTTTCATTTGGTGGGGAAAGACGACATAGACAAGACAAGACATCGAGAAAAACAAAACAAAACATTAATATACAAAAATATTAAATGACAACATACATATTAAATAATAATATCACATTACATTCACGGGAGATGTTGTTTTTTCTATTAAAAAAATGTTAATTATATATTTTAGGGGGGGGGTCCTTCAACGACGTTTACCTCTTAAACTGGAAACTTCCGACACTAATGGACGCTAAAGCGACAAAAGCGGCTCTGCGGTCACGTGACCCCGGAAAAAATCATGTGACTTAATCAGCACTTGAAACTGCCCAGTGTGTGTGTGTCTCTCTCTCGGTGTACACCAAGAGCTGGTCCGGGATGGGAAGGCTCGGGGTGTTCGGTGCCTTGTGCGTGTGCGCTGTGTTTGACGCGGTGCGTCCGCGGGGCAGCGGCATGCTCTTCCCCCGGGAGTCCTCCTCCAGGGAGGTGAAGGAGCTGAGCGGGCGGTGGGACTTCAGGGCTGACAAGTCCCCGGGCAGGAACGAGGGCTTCGAGAGGGCATGGTACAAAAGTCGCCTGGCAGAGGTGAGCGGAACACAAGAAAGCGGCCTCGCTCTGTTTGCTTGACGGCTTCAAAAGTTGAGAAGGGTCCCGCGAGTTTCACTTCCAGTCGTCTGCAATGAGGTTTAGACAGCCAGGGGAATAGGCCGAAAACAGGCAATAGTGGGTCTACCAGAGGACGTGCAAAACTAACTGACTACAGTCTCACTACCGAGTACAGCAGTTTCACTGTCTTTCCACTGACATGGACTGTTTTCTTTTCCCTAGACTGGCCCAGTGATTGACATGCCAGTTCCTGCCAGCTACAACGACATCACCCAGGACCCCTCACTGAGAGATTTCATTGGCTGGGTGTGGTATGAGCGAGAAGTGGTGGTGCCCGCCCGCTGGGTCGCAGATGAAGGAACAAGAGTGGTTCTCAGAGTGGGAAGTGCTCACTATTATTCAGTGGTGGTGGGTACCGCATGTATTTCCCCAAGCAAACTCCAGTCAGAGTTGGGGGGGGGGCTCATAAGCATCAGTTGCATCAGTGTAGAGATATGGCACATGTGATGGTGTAAAGACTTACTGTATATCACTAATACACAGTAAATCACTAAGCTGTCCTTGCCTGTATTCAATATGCAGTCAATCCCTTTACATCACCGACTGAATTGACGTGCTCAGCCCTCGACAAAATCACTCTTTCCCCTCTGCAGTGGGTGAACGGGGTGAAAGTGACCGAGCATCAAGGTGGCCATCTTCCTTTTGAGGCTGAGATAGGCAGTGTAATCCGCAAGGACCCAACTACGCCGTGCAGAATCACCATTGCTGTTAACAACACTCTGACTCTGGAGACTCTACCTCCAGGAATGATCCAGTACATGGACGACCAGACCAAGTAAACTCATTCTTTCTAGCTTTAATTAAAACACTGACTTGATATGAAAGTTTATATTCATTAGTGTGCTTGCTTCAGTGATCTTTGTCATTTTTAGAATTCAGGTGATGCATGCTTTGTTTCAAATGTTCAAAATCTTTAATGGGTTTGGTGGCAACCTTTTTCAAGTTCGACCTGGAATACAAATTTTAAAAAGGCCATAGCCCTTCCACTTTAAAACATCTTTTCATTTTTTTCATATCTTTTTAGTTCTTGAGAAAATGTAGTTTAATATTTATTTATTTATTTTTTTTCCCCCCAGACAATTAAATTTTTTAACGTTGGTGTAGGGCTGCAACTAACAATTATTTCCATTATCAATGAATTGGCAAACTATTTTCATGATTAATCGACTAATTGTTTTGTCTATGAAATTTCCGAAAATATTGAAAAATGCCCGCTATAAAAATATTGTGACTGACAGTACAGCTGCAGTCACGCTTCAGCTGTTTTTAGTGTTCACAATACAGAGGATACTTCAACTCCTGTCAGTGGCAACACTTCAAATGACATTTCAGCTGCTTTCAGTACTTACACCTTTTGACATTTCATCTTATTTCAGTTACATTGTCTCTTTTCACTACTTGCACTTCAAATCCTCTGTGCTTTAACTGTTACTGCCATTCTAATATATCCAGAAAGCTCCATTTACTATTACCAGTGTTGTGAACAGATTTTTTTTCTTTATTTAGGGAATCTAGCCTTTTCTAGTTTATATAGCATTTGGGCGAGATTAAAGTGTGTACAGTTGCCTGTCAGTGAATATCCAGATACTGAGGGAAATGTAATTGCTCAACAGGTATCCTGCTGGTTTTTTTGTGCAAAACACCTGCTTTGATTTCTTCAACTATGCTGGGATACATCGCCCTGTATTGCTGTATACTACTCCTAAGGCGTATGTGGATGACATCACTGTGATGACTGACTTCTTGGATAACACCGGTAAATGAACGCAACCAAATACAATGAAACAACTAATTTATTCAATTTCAAATTTTTGAACTAGTGATTTACAAAAAATCATAGTGATTGAATATCATCTGCGTCACACATAACAACTGTCTTATAGTTTATGTCTGTTTGTTAGACATGGCTGTTTCCCCCTGTGGTCCCTTCAGGTCTAGTCAAATATACAGTATCAGTCCAAGGTGCTACCACAGCCACCCTGAAGGTCACTTTGACAGACAAAGATGGACACTGTGTAGCCACCTCCAGCGAGCAATCTGGGGTGCTCAAAGTGGTAGATGTCAAGCTCTGGTGGCCGTACTTGATGCACGAGAATCCAGGTTATCTTTACTCTTTGGAGGTAAGACAGTACGTTTACATACAGCGCATGTCAAAGTGACTTTTTGCCTAAAGTTTCACATGGGCTCCGCCACTGGATTTGTGAGAGTGGTTAAAGAATCACCTTTAATAATTATAGTTTGTCAGTGTGGCTAAACAGTGTTTCATGAACTCAACAGAACATTTACCACAAGGAAGATTACAGGACTCCATCCTCCACTTTGTGTCCAAACTAAGGACAAGTTAATGCATATAATTGTACAATAATGTAACTGTAACTGTGGTGGTGTAAAACTACCACCACAGTTATGCTGGAATGAAAGCATCAGCAACACTTATAACAATGATACAAAAGACATGTTTAAGTAATTGATAACTATGATGATTAAACAAATTAATTTAGGATATATCAGAAATTTCTGTTGATCACCATTAATAAATGATCAAGTCACTAGTCACGAGTTTATGATTAGTTAAAACAAAATGGACCATAAATCAATAAATGTTAATTCCCCTCATACATTCCTTGATCTGCCATCAAAGTAGCTGTTCAGAGCTACTTGTTACACAGTTACACAGAAAAGGGAATTTCAGACCCATGAATTTGAAATGTCTGTTTGAAAGCAGAACAGGACCTGTTGTCACGGAAACATAAAGCTGTTTCTGACTTGCAGTCAGATGCAAATATCTCCATGTCACTGTGTGACCCAGCAATGAACTTATTCTTGACGTTTTCTTTCTCGCTTCATTACAGTGTAAACTGTTGACATAAGCTTACACTTTCTTGTCCATTCTCCACTAATTTGTCAACTGGCACCTGCTAGATGTTTTTAGCTTTAGTGCAACATTCTCTTCCGTACTGCACTCAGCAATCTTTCAACAAAAGATAAACAGAATAAAATTAAAAAGAAAAAATAGATTGTAAATGTGACAAATGTCCTTGTGTCAGCAGCATTTACATGTTTAAATCTGGCTACCAGTTTGAGCAGAACAGCTTCATTAATCATATAAACTCGGCCTAACTTGATAATTTCTTAATGGTGAGCAGCAGGAAGCCATGATACATCCTGCATCAATGCATGCATTGCTAAGCATGTTTTTTTTAATAACCTTAATACAAACTGTTGCAAAAGATCTATCTTTTGATTATGTTGATAAGTTTCATACATTGTGCAACAGTTGATGAAATTTCCCTTCAGCTTGAGATATCCACTGCTCCTTTTAGTGACACTTGAAGTTGCCTTAAAAAGTCTTGACCTTAAATTTCTCACAGTGAAATAACCTAAAAAAACAGATATTGTATCCGACAGTACTAAAGGTTTTCATACAATTACTTGTAATATCTTGCTTATAATTTTATCTTGTGTGCATACATGTACTGTATGTGCTTAAAATGGTGATATGTCATATGTTGGTGGTTTTGCTTCAGCTCTCCCAACTTATTCCATACAGTTGCAATTTCTGCACCACTTTGAGGTCTAAGTTGTGAATGAGCTTCCTAACTACCTGGAGTTGTTGGGTAGTTACCCCAAGCTTTTCTCTACAAGGTCTGCGGGAAGAGATGCATTTGGCAGAGTTGTCAAGAACTAAACATTTTCTGAAATTGGCACTTGTTCACTTCAACATCCAGGTTCACTTAATGGCAGCCGATGAGAGATCAACACAGGAAGATGTGTATGCTCTACCGGTTGGCATCCGCACTATTAACGTAACCAGCAACAAGTTCCTCATCAACAATAAGCCCTTCTATTTCCATGGCGTCAATAAACATGAGGACTCTGATGTGAGTACCACTAGAGGGAAGCAAAAGCTTAACCAAGAGACTCAGTCTTGTTTAGCTTTGAAGCACCATACCTGTTCTAACATTTACCAAGTTAGCATCTTCAGCCAGTTTCCCACAAATAGACATGACATCAACATGAAAAAAGGGGATCCAGTTCAGTAACCAATTTCTCCCTTCTTGTGTTTACCTTGTGTGTTTAGATTCGAGGTAAAGGCTTGGACTGGCCCCTGATTGTCAAAGACTTTAACTTATTGAAGTGGTTAGGGGCCAACTCGTTCCGCACCAGCCACTACCCCTATGCTGAGGAGATCCTGCAGATGTGCGATCGCCATGGCATCGTAGTGATAGATGAGTGCCCGGGAGTGGGCATCAAGGACATGTAAGTGTCTGTGTGGCTTTTAGGTGTGTTTGACAGGACAGAGTGGTCAACACTGTAAACATCTTACTTTTAGTCCCAGTGTATGAGGACAGAGGACAATCTGACTTGTGGTGTCCATCACCGCTACTCTTGAAAAAAAACCCATCTGCTGTTAAAGTAGAGCAACAAAATATATATGCAAGAAACTTCACCCTGTCTTAAGTTAGAAAAGTCTAACACCGATAAAAGTCATGTTGAGAGATCTTGGCTAAGTTGCAGACTGGAAACGGCCACTTGCAAAACAATTTCCATCTACATTTAATGGAAGTTTATCCAGTTGAATGAATTAAAAGCAGTTTACTTCAGTTTGATTTGATCAAAAACAGGTCAACATTGTTGGTCTGTCAGTCAGATGGTCTGTAGGTCCACCACTTTGGTCCTGATAGAAATCCAATGACTATGTTGTGCCATGATTTTTTGCTCCGACATTCACGCCCTCAGATTTATCCAACTGATCAAAGCTGTCACTTTTCCAGTTTAATGCCTCAGCATCTACTGGATGGATTACCATGAAATTTGGTAGACACATTCATGTCCTAATAATAAAAATTAATTGTAGTCTCTTACATGATCCCTTCAATTTTCATTCAGCGCCATCATCAGGTCAAAATTTCAATTTGTCCAATACTTAAATCTGTGACCAGATACCTGCAACACTAATGACATTCTCATCAGCCTCTTAGTGCCTATTCAGTGCTAATTAGAAAATGTTAGCCTGCTATCAAACTAAACTAAGATGGTAAACACGATTAACATTATACCTGCTAAACGTCACCATGTTAGCATTGTCAGTGTCAGCATGTCAGCATTTAGCTCATAGTACTGCTGTACCTAAGTACAGCCTCACAGAGCTGCCAGCACGGCAGTAGACTCCTAACATGAGTATTTACTTGTGTTAGGATACATGAATATTTATGAAGATACCCACTTGGTTTAGCTAGCTCAGCCTCATATTATCTTCAGAACAACGTTATCATTTCGGCATGGTTACATACCAAAAAATCTCACGCTGTAGCATAAAACAACTCGCTCTTCACTGTTACAGATGTTAATGAGTGTTGTGGGCTGCTGTGTCACCTGAAATGGCTGATGTATCTGGTATGTTAGTCTGTCAGCTCAGACTCTGCTGTGTCTTTTGTGCCTTGCCAATCTAGTCGTAGTTTTGGAAACGCCTCCCTCAGCCATCACCTGGTCGTCATGGATGAGCTTGTGCGGCGGGACAAGAACCATCCTTCTGTGGTCATGTGGTCAGTAGCTAATGAGCCTGCTGCAGAGATGCCCCCTGCTGAATTGTATTTCAAGTGAGTATTGATCATTTTTTAGATGTGAAGCACTGCACTGAATGCCCCCCCCCATTAAATAATTTTCTCACAGAAAGTGACTGGAAATTCTAAATTGTTTTTTTTTTGGCATTTTTGCTTTTATTTGATAGTTGACAGTGTAGAGAGAGAAGAACTGGGACACCAGGAAGCCCCTGAAAGCCCCAGATCTATAAAAACTTTGAAGCATTCTTAAACTGCCTGTATGGGTTTCTGTAGGAGAGATACTGGTTTGTTTGTCAGTCACAGCCTACGCCTTTACTCTGAGTGGAATGCAGTAAGAGTAGTCATGGAGCTGCCCAGAACACTAACAGCTGGAGCTCAGTAATAGTCTGAGTCTAATAGTCAGGAAGACAAACGGGCAAACAAATACTTGACCTGCCAAACTCCCATACTCTAAGTATAGCGGTATGTTATGTGTGAGAAGATAAAAGTGTACATATAATTCTAGAGCACAGTTTCTTTGAATTACATGAGTATAACAGGACAGTGTGAATCGACTGTTAGCATTTTGTGACATTGCTGTGATTATTCACTATCATATCACTGTAATGTAACTGATTCCAGGATTAACACCCCCCACTCCGCAATTGAAATTTAGTAACCTTTGCTTTTTTTTGTTGTTTTTTTTGTTGAAGGACCTTGATAAAACATACCAAAGCTCTGGACCCTACCCGGCCTGTCACTTATATCACAGACAGTAACTATGCTAGGGACAAAGGGGTGAGTTTTTACAGTACTCTCTAAAATATCAGCAGTATACCAAAGTTAAAACCTGCTCAGCACATTGGTTACCATGTGAATTATTCTTAATGATGCAGGTGTTGTCAATGTCTGAGAATGTTTGTTTGCAATTGGAGCGTTAAAGTTTTTGTTCTTTAGTTGAGGAGTAACTTAACGCCTTCTGAAAATCTTGTTTTGCTAACTGATTAACTTGCAGCAGTGATGCAAATATGTACTCCAGATTGTCAAACAGGTTAAAAAATGTCCAAAACAGAGCAGCAGAACACTGCTTTATAGACTGGTGTTGAGTAAATGTCAAATGCAACATGTGCTTGATAACAATCATTTCAATTCTGCTAACTTGGCCTGAATTGTGCATCAGTGGAAAAAACAAAAACCTCTTAAAGCACTTGAAAAATTGGTTTAGAATCTTAGGGTTTTTTGTAACATTAAATATCAATGACTAAATAAGTAACAATCAAAGTTTATCTTTGGAGAAAATATATTTTATTATTACATAGTTTAAGTAATTTATGTCACCTTTTCCCACGTATAGGCCAATTTATACTTCTGCGTTGAATCTTTGCCATAGCTACGTTGCAGCCGCATAGTCTATGCCGGCACCTGACGTGTGCCTCCTTAGAAACGTAACTACGGCAACGCAGACCGCAACAACTGTGACTGGTCCGATTGGTAGCATGTCTCGTCCATGTCTCTCTGTTGCTGGACACACAGAAAACTCATCCTCATTCTGCCTCAATCAGTTCAGTGGTCGTACACACCATCCCGTCCGACGTCTCCTCTCGTTTCTGCATTGTAGTAATTTCAATAAAAGTAGCTGTTGTAGCGTTTTGTCGGTGTAATTGCAGAGCGGCGCAGACAATCGAGGGCACGCTCACAACGGTTTAGGCCACTTGCGTAGGCTACGGTGTAGACTCCGCTTCGATCAACGCAGAAATATGAACCAGGCCTAAGTGCCGCTCATGTCAAACTTGTAAGAAGAGCACAGAGAAAACAACACACAGAAACCTTCACGTAAGATAACCCAAACTTTTAAAACTTTTTGGCAGAAAACAGTGTGTTCATGTAGGACCACATCACTCAAAGTTAGAAGATGATAAAGGCCCCGAAAATATGTTTAGAGGGCCTTTTAAGGACAAATACTGATGATACTATCAGACACATTATTCTGAAATATTGTAAAAGTTCTATAGACTATTAGAGTACTCGTGTGTCAGAGGCTTGCAGAAAAAAGGGGCAAAATATATTTTAGTGCCTCTCAGTGCGGTGGGTCAGATCATGACACCTGACTGAATGTTCTCATACATTAACATAATGGCATCTAATGAATCAGACAAAGTGCCTGATGAAAAGTAAGGGAGTAAAAGTCGAGTTGTCAAGGTAATCCTTCAGAGTTTTACCTGTCCAGACTCAGAAGCGCCCGTTGACTAAGTTGTTGACACGCCTGAGATTTTTCACATTCCCTTGCTGTGAGGAGTATTTTTCAGGGTGATGTTTGTAGCTTTTAAGGTACTTATTAGTTTGCAGCCACTGACTACTGAGGCCAATCGTTTGTAAAGGCATCTGACTGGGTGAATATAGTACCTCTGAATTCACTATCCAAACACTGTTCATTTACCACAGGCCAATCAACTCTGAATTTGTGAGCAGTTACTGCCACAGCTACAATCCAAAAAGCAGAGTGAAGACTGCCTGCAAATTTTTTGTTATATCGGCAAAGGTGTAAAAGGCGATTAGATAGTGTCATGTGAATAATGCTTCATATTTTGCCCCATAACAGGACAATTGCTACTACTAGAAAATTCCTTGCTTGTATATGAAATGAATAACAAATCTACAAGAAGTTGAGGTTATTGTCACAGCATTTATTTGTAGTCTGTTTTATAAAAGAACTGATCAAACTGTGTTTATCAACATGAAAGTCATGGATGTTTTGGAGTATATCTGAGTCATGTATTTTCATATCCTGTCTCTAGGCACCCTTTGTGGATGTAATCTGTGTAAACAGTTACTTCTCCTGGTACCATGATCCAGGCCACCTGGAGGTCATCCCCATCCAGCTCAACACTCAGTTTGAGAACTGGTATGGAAAGTACCAGAAACCCATCATTCAGAGCGAATATGGAGCAGATGCGGTGTCGGGGCTTCACAGTGTGAGGATTCACAAACATGCACCTTCAGTTACCCAGCCAGCATTTACATTTATGTTTAATTTTTTTGTACGCTCCTAAGGCAGCTTTTTTTTTTTTTTTTTTGACTTTCCAGGATCCACCCATGATGTTTACTGAGGAATACCAGAAGGTAGTGCTGCAGAACTATCACAATGTGTTTGACCAGAAGAGGAAGCAGTATGTTGTCGGTGAACTCATCTGGAACTTTGCCGACTTCATGACTGCACAAGGTATTACAACTGCAGATCACAACAACCTCTAGAACCACAGCTGCTGCCATTTCTTATGTATACACTGAACACGTTACATTGTTGTTACATTGTTTTAAAAAAAAAAAAAAAAAAAAACATGGCACACCCTACAATAAACACCTGACGCTGAGAGGGAGACTACAGGTAGACTCTGTAGAGGGACGCTCTGTTGGGGCCAGATACACATCATTAACCTGCCGCATGTGGCTCACTGTGTGAACCCACAGTTGATTCGCTGACATAGCTATGTAGCATATGAATTCATGTTCCATGTAAACAGCATAAAATGATCCACACCTTTGCCAGGAAGACTTGAGATATTGAGAAAGATATGGCAGACAATACTAAAACACACTACACGGAATATTAAGGAAAATCAGCAGGTAATAGTTTCTTAATGCAGAGCTATTCACCTGTAAAACCTCAGGACGCACAGTTCACTCACAAAAGAGTCTCTTCACACGGTAATTGATCTGCATGTAGACCTGACAAAAGGCTCCTTTGTTTTTGCGTCCTGTGCTTGACACGGTTCTTGTTGATCCACCTTGTGTCTGCAGGGGTCACTCGTGTAGTGGGGAACAAGAAGGGTATTTTCAGCAGGCAAAGGCAGCCCAAAGCAGCAGCCTTCATCCTGAAGGAGAGGTACTGGAGACTGGCAAACGAAACAAGCAGACTACCCCTTTGGACCAAGTACCCCTGCTTGCTCTGACACCCGCCACTGTTGGGGCACCCGAATCAGGACAGGCTCGATCCCATGTAAGCACTATGCCTTATGGGAGAATGCTGGTAAAATTCAGTCAGTGTCTTCAGGGAATTTAATTAAGTACGTACAGTATGGGACACTTCCTCAGAAAGCAGTTCATTATGTGAGCCTAAGATCAAACCATGAAACACAAGTTAGCTATGCTATTCCTGTGGTCTGCATTTATGATCTATGACTAAAAGGGTTTTTCTAGCAATCTGGAACATTTTTCTGAACATATAAACAATTTGTGATATTGATCAAAATTAGCCTTCAGTTCTTCAGCAATAGTGGAATTCACATTTTAGAATCATTATTATAATTTTGATATGGTTTCCTTAGGATCCACCTGAGTTAAGACTTGGGGAATTTGTTTAGTTGTTTCGGGATATTCTCATACAGATATGTGAGGTGGTGCGATTTCAGTTGCAGTCATAAAAGGGTAAAGTCAAAAACCAATCAGTCCAATCAATCGTTTCCTCCAGTCAGATGATTTGAGCACAGTTGGCAGACAAAGGACATAACATGACAGAGAAAGTGTAAAGGAAAGGAGTTACCACACCAGCTCCTCTATTGTTGCTTTTCTCTGTGCGTTTAAAGAAACATTTTCTATAATAAGCACAACACTTGGTGTTTCAGCAGTTTGACATATCACCTGTATTGGAAGGTGTTTTCAAAAATGTAAGCCTCTGTCATTTCTGTGCTTTGTAAGAGCAACAACAACTAAAAACACCCTAAAAACAAAATTGGATGATTTTTTTTTTTTAAGTAATTCAAGTACTTTATCCATGTAATGTTATAGATTACACTGAGGTATACTTACCAGTCTGGGTGCTGATTCCCCAAATCACTGTGACTGAATGAATGTTTTCAAAAACCCAACACACTGTGTAACCTAGAGGGTTAAGTGACGTGGTGATGGTGGCGTGACTGCCATCAACACTTATCAGTGACTCTGCTTGTGCCCTCATTACATGATTGACCTTTGTTTTACAGCTGGACAAACACTGACTATTTAGACTCTTCCTTAGTTTTCTTACAAACATGCAGTAGCTGGGAGTATACTTACTTCCAAGACATTTTATGAAAATCTTTGTCATGCTAAAACATGTGAAACAGCCTTTTTTTCCCTCATATTTGCAACGTTGTGCTTGGATTTGGTACAGCTTTAATGGCTGTTTACACAATAATTGTGTTGTATAACTGCAGTGATGTTTCATTAAACACACTGCTCTTTCACTTCCTAATCCGATAAACTGAATCTGTATCAGTGCTGATAATGAACAGCCAGACATGACTGATCCAAGTTAAATACGTTTTCTTAGTCACACTGACATCATAATTTAGACACATGGTTCTTAGCTATTGGAGATACTGTATGCTTTGAATATCTCAGATCATATAAGTTAGTGTTCAGTAGCATTTTTTTTTTTTTTTTTTTTTATGCCTCCCTGGCCAGGGGCATTATGTTTTTCAGTTGTGCCATCCTCGTGAACGTGATATCTCAGGACCGCCTTGAGGGAATTTCTTCAAACTTGGCACAAATGTTCATTTGGACTCAAGGATGAACTGATTAGATTTTGGTGGTCAAAGGTAAAGATCACTGTTACCTCGCTAAGCACGTTTCTGGCTGTAACTCAATCATTTATATGCTACTTCTTACAAAATTTCACACAAATGTCCAATAGGATAAAATGATGACGTGAACAGTCAAAGATCAACTTCACTGTGACTTCATCATCTTCTGCAAATGGACCTAATCCTTTTTTAAAAAAATTTTTATTATTAAATCCCTTCAAAGTCTTCACTACGTATAAGTCTGGACAGACGTGGATGTAAACTGCAACTTAACTGGTTGGCGGAGGCATACAGCCGCGAGGCGGTAATTCTAGTTGCATCTCCATCCAGTATTGATTTTGGTTATTGAATCTAAATCCTTCCAAATTCTTCAAGCCCATACTACCTTAATGTTTTTTACATTGTTCTTTGCTAATATAAAAAAAAGAGGACATAAAATACTTTATAAAAAAATGTGAAACGTGAAGTTCAGTCTACTCATCATGGGGAGTGCTACTAAATCTTTACAATAATTTTTCTGGCTCTTGAAGAGTTTTCAAAAGTTAAAAAAATATATCTTATTATTTTTCTAATTTTGCAAGTCTGTCTTAGAACAATAGTCAGGTGCCCATATGAACTTGGAAACAGCTTTTTCTTGGAGTAATCATTCCTCCTGTTCATATTGGCCATTTAGTGATCCCATCATAATTTGCCTCCAATGCAAGACTTGGGAGACAAAATCTAGGGTCCTTGTTCTGTTCAAAAATGAATTCCAAAGTTCATTTAGAGGTAAAATGAATCTTCACCTGACCGAGTTAGTCAGACCAAGTCGATTATTTTTCAAGGTTAATCTTTTTAGTGTAAAACTTCCTGTTTGTGTTTCACCAGATAGTTTCCCTGCTGAACTGCAACTGAGGAGCAGTAACGCAAAGAAGGAAGTTGGTGTTAAAAAGACTGTATTGGTAGATATGTACTTCATTTGTATAACTTGGAATACTGAAGCCTAATTTTACTCTGTAGATAAACTCTGGGATACGTTTTTGCATGGAAAGCGGACTTTTAACATCCAGTATGAACAGGAGGAATGATTACAGTAAACAAAACCTGTTTCTGTGTTCATATAGGCATCTGATTATTGTTTTAACAGAGACTTTAAAAATTGTGAACTCGTCCTTTTAAAGTCATGGTAACAAAATTAAATTCAGCATTCATCCCCCTTCAGTTAAGTCACATTTACTGTTAACAGTATTAATTTCCTTCAAAAAAAACTTAAAATGTCAGGTAGTTTCAGAGGGAATGTTTTAATGGTAGATCATTTCCACATGACAATGACACAATTAAAAATGTACTCATGTCAACCTTTTCCACAGTTTTCCCTTAAGATGGATTTAAACATTACTTTTTCGCACCCTCCTACCATTCATGTAACACTTTTCCATGTAAGAAAATACAGCATTTTCAAAACATATTTGGCAATACAGAAGCAAACCCAGTAAGTTTTCCTCCACAAAGAAATTTAATAAACATTTTATGCTGACACATGGATTCCTAGCCCGCCAACCCCTCAACTTTTTTTTTTTTTTTTTTTTTACTAAAATAACCCAGAATGTTAACAGTCTATACAGCTAAAGGGCATTAATGATGGAAAAAGAACATTACAATCATGTAGTTTAACAGAGTGTATTCTTAGCTAACAAACACATCCTAGCTAGAAGAAATAAAGATGACAGTTATATAGTGGAGTTCAGGAAGGGAATAAAAGGAACGGTCAATGATTCGACAGGGCATTTTGTCTGGCAATTTCTGAATGGAATTTCGCACTGACACTGGATATTAAATCTTTGGGAATGACCAATTATCAGATTAAATCTTAAGAAAGGCAAGCAGAGGTGCCTGTTACAGTTACCATTCTTCGTTTAACAAGGCTATTACTGTTGCTCATCTTTGGCTCAAGGCCTAGTGATCAAACAGAAGGCACTTTTGTTGGCTGTGGTGATGCAACTAACATGGCAGTTATACCTCAGGGCCAAAGTGAATATTCATGAGAATGCAATATCGATTGTTTTGACCTTTTTGACATTACATCATCACACAACATCCTTTTACCAGCAAAAGATTTCAAACATTTAACACCCAATTTCCTTAACCATTTCTTTAAAGTAACTGCACATAACTAGTGTAATATGCTTGCATATGACTGGAGCCATTAACATATGGATAGGCTACCTAATGTACGCTTGTCAGTTTTGTGGTCAATACTTACAGGACCGATAGTTGTTGCTAAAAAAAAACTAGCAAGAAATGTCAGTTTGACTTCTATATAAAAAAAGCTGTGACTTGTGAAAGTAAATCCATAGGAAACTTGTCTTATATGTGAGTGCACAGGTTTTCCCAGAAGAAGGACAAAGACAAAACAGTGTTGTGGTTGTGGAATCTCATTCTGAGTTTAGATGAAGAACCTGAAGTAAGCCCGACCAGGCAATACTGTGTAAGGAAGATCTTTAAGAGGACTTGCCAAGAAATGATGGAAACATTCAAATCATATGGAGGACCATACAGTTTGTTGAAGGACTGTACTGTTTTTTGCCACTTTACTACCAATCATGTCAACTTAACACAACTGGCAACCAATTTCCAAAACGGATCATAGTGTTTTTAAATGAGTTTCTCATCCAGGCAGGCACTGGTCACATTCTTTTCTGTATGGCATAAAATATAGAAATAGAATAGCATAAAAATAGCATAAAATAGCAAAGATCTGAAATTTGCTTAAAGGGGAACACTTTTTACACTCCAGTTTTTTCAGGTTTTTGGGGGGCACTACTGCATATATTAAAAAAAGTTGTATAAAGCCTTTTGTGGCTCCAGAGGGAGCTGCACAAAATCTGAAATTTCCTAAAATGACAAAGTTTGAAAATGAAAAAAATCCGGGTGTGTGGAGTTAAGTGAGCTGAAACTGAAGTTAAGATTTGCTTGCCTTTTGTTATTGGCATTCAGATTGTATGAAAATTGTATCACATTTATCTGATATACGGTTTTGTTTTGTTTTTTAAACTTAAGCTGGGAGGACAAACACTGACCTGACAAACAGTATAAATTATCCTCACTGTGAAGAACTAAGGGGGGATGGAGGTGTCAAGTCTCTTAAGGTTTACGTAAGCCAGTGGTGAAATGAATGGAAACCACTGTCTGCCTGAAATGTAGGAAAAACTATTTGGAATATATAACACATTATACTTTTGGAAAATAGTCAACAGTGATGTCAAAGAGCCTATATATGATAAGTAGTAAATAGCAATAACATGCAATAACAAAAAAAATTTCACTTTGTATCCCAGGAAAAAAAAATATCACCTCAATTTCCATTTTCATATACAACTGATGACGTCATATGTTACGACAGGAAGCACGTCACTGAAATTACTTTCCTGACTGTTGCTATCATTAAGACGTTAACAACCTTCACCCCATTAAAAAAAAAAAACTTGCTAGGAGAACTTGTATCCTTTTAAAACATGAAGGGGCATGGAGAATAGCAGTGATGGAAACTATTAACAAGCTGGTTTGACACCACAAATGAATCACATTATTACAGTTATTATTACAGCTGTTATAGATCTTTGACAGTGTGTGTAAGATTGTCTGATGGCCAACATATACTTAAAGCCAGAAGATAGAGTACCATGCATCTGACAAGTAGGATACTTTGATCAGTGGATGCTGGATGGAACAGAGACAATGGTCCTACTTTGTTACTGAAGTGACAATACTGTGGATTTCTAGCAAAGCCACTAGTAGCTGTGCTTGCTTTTTCCACGCTGTGATCTATCTCTGTACAAACCTCGCTAAGTTAGATCAACCACTTAAGACAGTCGTTCCCACTAGAGCAAAAATCCCACAAACTCCACATATGGCTTAACATACTGTTTTGTTGTCATACAGAATCTAACCCCTTATTACGCGTTTGCCATTCATGTCAACAAAGTATAACATTTTCAAGTTTTGTTCACGTCCTGCAAATGAACTGTAACTCAGCTTGGCAAGATCACCATTACTGTTCAATTGACATCAAATGTATACAGGCCTGGACAGTGAACATAAGCCAGATGAACATGAAAGCAACTGAAAAAAAAAAGATTAGAGATGCTTCTGCCACCAGGCCACTCCACTCTTGAGCAGACAATCACAGTGCAGCCACCTTTGCTACCTCATGAGACTGTTAGGGAGGAAGAAACACTTTACTGGTATCTTAATTTACAAAATTGTGATCAGAAAAATAAAGCCATGGACCTGTGACAATAAAAACGAGCAAAAATGGTGTTAACATGGCATTAACCCCCCAAACGTTTAAAAAAAAAAAAAAAAAAAGTAATTCACCTTAACACTCCTTTAGGCACATAAGTCTTTATGGATCCCACTTGTGTGGTGGTAAGGAATGCTTTTCACACAATAACAAAACCAAGAAAAAGGGTGAGGGTGCCTTTATGCAAACTTGGTGAAAAGTACCTATAGTTCTGTTTAAAAGACTTGTGTTGGTGGCTTCAGATGAAACAGTAACCACGTATAACAAAGAAATCCACACAACTCTGAACTGCATGCCCGACCAGGATTACAGGACAGAAGATGGCCCAAGGACATCCTCAGACTCATTCACCTAACTCTTACCTTGATCACTTTTATTCCAGATTTACTGATGTTTTCTCCCGTTTTGTTGGTTATTTTTTCTTTTTTTCCTTAAAGGTTTGTGTCAACACTAAATCACAATCTAGCCTGGAATATTGCTCAGCAGCTATTTACAGAATTGCAAAACAAACAATCTGACTGATCTACACACAATATCTCACAATGTCCCATGTTTATTTTTAGTGGTCCTCTTCAAAAAGAAATATACTACAAAGTGTAAACATGAAAAAAAAAAAACCTATTCTGTATAAATGTTAACTGTTTTGTACCCCACCGCCCTACCGTAGAACCTGCAAACTGTACGATAACCTTAATGAGTGTTTTTCTCATTTTGGGACCCATTATTCGATTCCAAGTTTAGTGCAGTTCTGCTGTGCAGTAATAGGACCTTTCTAACCATTTCAAGTAAACCCCTTTAATGTCCTGTTTTTTCTTCCATTCTTCGATCCTTTTTGTTCAAAAGAGAGCTGTCCTCCATCGTTCTGTATTGTGGCCCTCTGCCTCTGCTTGCTCGGGTTGTTGTGTTTCCCCACACACGCGCGCGCGCACACACACACACACATATCCAGCCCCCTCCTTAAGTGAGTACAATGTTAAACAAGGTAAAAGAAATTAAAAGAAAATCATCTTTCACTTATAAATCCTTCCATGTTTGCAATCAACATTGAGATGTCAGGCCCAACATTTAAGTTAAATTTCTTCATTTTTTTTGAACACACAGCAGAATAAACATTGTTTGGAAGCAAGGTCTCCTGGTGGCAAGTCAAATGTTCAGAGGTCACATTTCTTTTTTTTTTGTGTGTTGTTTGTCGTATTTTTCTTGCCGTTCTCGACAGCTTAGTCCTGCTTAGCCTGGAGCTGCTGCTTCCAGGCCTCATTCAAGTAAACCAGTCGCTTGTAGTTGAGAATAAAGAGGATGAAGTTCAGCGCATATGTGGTGATGCAGATGATGCAGAAGTCCTTTAGGACAAAGTAGAGGATGTAGCCCAGGTAGAGCGAACCCACCACCGACAAGATGGATGTCGTCATGAGAATAAGGGCGGCCATTGCACTGACAGTCATTCCTATGGCAAGAAACACAAACTAAGGCTTAGGCAAGTGATTGCAAAAAAGACACAACCTTGCAACACACAGGGAACCTGATGATTCTGCTCTTGTCACAGAGCTATCAGCATCAGACAGTTCTCTATTTATATGACCAGCCTCCTCGTGATGACATTCAGCTGAAACATGACTAGACTGGTCATATTATTCTGTTGTCACATGGGGTGCAGTCATAGTTGTAAGGCTGAGTTTCCTCAGTGTTTGTGATATTTCAACAGGCTTTTAACAATCACTGCTAAACAACAAAAGAGGATTCTCTCTTTCTTACAAAACTATTTCATGTACCTTGTCATAGGCAGGTCCTCCCTTTCTGACTTATTTATAATGTTGTGGTAGCAAAGGAGAGGCCTTTTAAAATTGGAAATACCCAGAACACATTCTGACAATATGTTCTCTTCTAGGGGTGGCTAATGTGGCAATATAAGGAGATATACCATACCATAAGGAGATAGAAATTGTCGTTTTAACAGTTTATGCCCTGTAACTATTAATATCTCTGAGTGTAATAGACCATTGTGGGTAAAGTTGTACATCTATGGGCTGGGCTGCTTTATGGACACATTGGATTTTTATTTCTTTAAATATTTCCATCAATGTAATTAAGTACTTTGATTTGACAGGTGTTTAATTTGCTGGATTATCCAAAAACAAATATTATTGTCTGGTTATTATGTATAGGAGCAGCACAGAAGGCCTTGGGAAAATGCTCAACTATAGCATTAATGTTATTTGGATGTGAAAGTTGAGTCTACAGTAAAATCCTTTTCAACAATAGTCCCAAAATGTACAATGGCACTGATCAGAACTGAGAGCCTTGGTTATGCAGATTTTGGAGTCATGCCTACTCACAGATATTGGACGGTTGTGAGAATAATCCAAGTTCTGAGTGGTCTTGACTTTAATATGGAACTCTTGACCCGCTGTAGGCGTTTGGCATAACTGGGCTGCTATTGTGTTAGTCAAATGAGTGGCGACTACTTTGGCTAAAAGGACCTCTTGTTCTGTGCCAGCGCCAGGTGGCCAGGCAAGCCTACAGACCACTCAGCAGGCAAACATGTCAAACCAGCGTGACTGAATCGGCATCGCCATCACTGTAAAGAGGGGAGGAGGGACTATGATTGTAACCAAAGCAGGGAGAACCTTAAACTTGCTACACATCACACATAAGGAGAAATATTTATAATGACTCTTAACTGTCAGTGCCAAAATTAGACTGAGACAAACACAGCACAGCAGGAGTCCAATTTAAAAGATTGAAGGCACTAAACTTGGAACTACAGGAATTAAGGCCTGTTAATCACCTAAATTAATTCTTACTGTTACTTCACAGTTATGTTATTGCTGCAGTCTCATTAGAAATGAATTAATACTAAGTCCAAAAAACAAAATCTTGTTTGCAGTTCAGTAAAAAAGTACCACCCTATCACCTAACTATATAATTATATTTATACATGACCACTTCGTGTGATCAAATATAGCCATGACACTGGAAGAGAAAGTATTGAGTCAGAGCTAGATGCTATTGCAATAGCTCAGCAGATATGTCACCTGAATTTGCAATACTAACAGATTACTCAGAATAAAATGACATCTTACCTAGTAGGAGCTGAAAGGCATAAAAGACAATCCCATAGACACTGTTGGGTTGGTTCAGTGCACTATCATTTCCAAAAATTGAGCCCAAGAGTCCAAATCCTCGACCCCACCTAAAAAAAAAAAAATTAAAAAACCTTCAGCATAGAAGAAAGCAGTTACAACTTCATTTCAGGAATGCAGAAGAAAACTGCAGCAAACTGAAAAGACTGGATCATAGCTAAGTACTATCAAAATCCAATGAATCAGACTAAATGACGGAAATGATTGGCAATAAGGTTAAATAAATAAATAAAATACGGCAATCAGATCCAGGTCAAGTGATAAAATACTTCCCTGAAAAACTTCCCAATTTTCGAAATACTAGCCAACCAACAGCCCCGAACCCAATGATATTCAGTTTTCAATGATATAAAGCTATGAAAAAAAAGCAAATGGTCACACTGGAGAAGCTGCAACAAGAGAATGTTTGGCTATTTTGCTTGAAAAATAAGTGGAACAATTATTTTGTTTTTTATTATTTATTATTATTGAAATAGTTTGATTAATTTCGTGTTGATCAATTGACAAATTGATAATGGACTAATCACTGCAGCTCTACAGTGAACATTCTGATGGATGGACTTACCAGTCACTCAAATATGATATATGCCAAACTAAACCCATCTGGACCTTTTGGGAGGAAAAAAAGAATAATACCAAACAAATAGCACCTTACTATTACCATTTCCTTACCGTTGCTGTGACTGCAGTGGACAATCAAACTGACATGACTTGATTCCTAACACCATAACCCCTTGTATCTCTTAATTAAGAACAATTTCAGTAATGTGTCAAGAAGTTGACATTTAATTTCTCTGTGCTTGAGGGGCATAACCACTGGTTAACACCAGGTTAAGTAATCTTTCTTGTGTTCACCTCTTACTAACATTCCCCTGTTCACCAGGACCTTTAAACCTATGTAACACATGAGGTCTCATATTACACTCTGTGCACCTATTAAAACTGAAGCTTTAGTCCAGCTGTGAAGCTGTCCGTCTAAACATGTCTAAAATAGTTAATGTGGTCCTACTTACTTGGGTACCCCTACCGTTTGACTTCAAAAAAAGACGGACGTCCAATTAATCAATGAACAAGTTCCAGAGTCCCAGCATAGAAGACTAGGAGACAATTTCAAAATACCTGAATATAGACTGATCTACATACACGCTTGTTTATGTACAACAAAACAGGTGTATCACTATTTATATACCAATTTCTGCTTATTGTTGAGGCTATACAGCAGGAGCATGGAGATGTTGGTTCAATAACGCAAACCTTTGTTTTATTTCTTCTCATTTACCACAACAACATGCCTAATTGTGCCCCAGAGTAACTGTCTTACGAGCTGACGGGGGCCACAGTCGACTTCTAAATTGCATTCTAGGAAATATTTGGGAAGAACGGTAGTAAGATTTAAGGGCAACACCTGTTTAAAGCCTCCATGAAAGTATGTTACCATTTTAAATGATTTCAAGAAAAGTATATAAAAATTATGATTTCCATTCATTTCCCTACAGCACAAATTCTGGCTACTGTTTCAAGGCATTATCTTAAACAGATAAGCATTTGCAGAAACATGCATTTAAATATACAAAACAAATATAATAAGATGCATAGGGTATTCACTTTATATACAGCCCTTGATGGTAATAGAAATTAGACTACTGGAAACCAAATTGTTAAAACTACACTGAACTGCTATGATTCTTCATTTTGAGGAGGAAATTGTGACATCCAATCCCTGAAATACAAAAACACTCACAACTGATGGTTTACAGTTTGCTTTAGGTGACAAAGAATTCACTCACTCATTTAATAAATATGTAGTAAGTCCTAGACAGGTTGCATTCCAGGTTTGCTTTCAGCTATGTATTCAAGGCCTGCAAAGCCTGGCATTCAGCCTGATAAAAGAGGTGGCATTCACTTGATTCATCAATAGTTCCGTGCCCACAGTGAAGCTGGTATGGCAACTACTCAGAACTGGTCTTACACAAAAACTGTGATCTTAAGAATGTAAAGGGATGTTATTTTGCGTGGAATATAATTCTAGCTATTTGCCCATTAGAAATAAATCAAAGTAATACTCTAGCAGCAGTTTCGTGTGTGGGACTACTCATCTAACCGGTATCAATGCGTAATGGTGAGCAGCACTGAAACCTCAGGTAGCCAACAATGTTATAGTTCCTTCCACTGACCTCTGGAGCAGCTACAGTATGTGCATGTCCCTTTTATTAGCCCGGGCGGAGGGTCTAACCCCTTGGGCTGACTGATAGCTGCCTGCTGACATTAGCACGACAGCTAATGACAGCGGCGTGACAGCTTACTGTGAGCGCTAACTAGTAGGTTAAAAAGTTGCGTTGCACAAAACTTTCAACATCAACCGGCCAACATCCAGAAATCCTAGGTCTGGTCGGCAGAATGAATAGCTCATTCCAGCAACAACACACACACACACACACACACAACAATAACGTTAGTCTGAAGTTGGTGTTACAGACGTGTTATCCTCACATGCACAAAGAACAGCCATTCGACCAGTTAACATTAGCAATCAGCAACTCATCAATTTATAATTTATCGATGCTGAAGGCTTTCTGCTGATAGCTAACTGGCTCAGAAGTATAAGATGGGTTTCGTTAGCTAACGGTTAGCAAAGTTAGCCTCGTCGAGCTAACTAGATACCTTATCATTTAATAAGCACATCATTCGATAACAGTTTACTTATTTCAAACAGGCCATTCAATTAACATTCAGCTCGCTGTGTGCCAGTAGGTATGGTTTGCAGTTAGCTTTAGTAGTAGCGGGCAGCAGGCATATGTTAGCTGTGTGCATTTGACAGTTTAAACCGTGCAGCCCTTCCCAGATTGCCACAATAGCAGGCAGCTTCATTGAGCGCCACTGTAGGCGCTCTTTGCTGAATTCAAATTACCTGGAGCTGAAGACTTTAGAACAGCTGATGGAGCTGCTGACATCGCACATAGCCGTGTAACTCGGATCCCGAGCCTTTTCCCTCTCGACGTGAAAAGCATATAGAGACAACAGTATGCCCAGCAGGCAAACAAGAAGCCTAGCTATTCTTTCCCACCGAGGGGTGGACACTCTTAGGACGGGCGCCGCCATCACTCTCTGGCCTAGCTGGAGACACGCATACATACGCAGCGAGCTCGCCTGTGAGACAGAGCAGCGACGTGGAAAAAGCGTCAGGACGTGCCCCGCCGTCAGGGGCGGGCCGCCGAGCTGTGGAACAACACGGTGAGCGGGGCTCTCTATGCGGAACCACGTTCATCATCTAGCTTTTCGGGTCATAGGTTCCTAACAACGTACTGAGTTATAATACTCTATTAGCCCATATGTTGGGCGTAATATTTACTTTGTATCAATCTCTATTAACGGAGTACACATACAACATGCCAGTAAGAGTAGCCACACTATGTGCAATGTAGATCGTTACTTACTACGTAACTTCCATAATACATTTCGGTCACTAAATGTCCCTGGACTTACTTTCATTACAAAATTACGGCACGTTAGCAACGTTGTTATTACACCAAATGTAGTCTCCAACACTGGTTCGATATGAATGTCGTTTAATTTGTCAGAAACTGCATGCAGACAACACTTGTCCAAATATTCACAAAACAGGAAAGACAACAAGAAAGCATGGCGCAAGGACAAAATAAATAAAAAGTTAAATTGCATGCAACAAACCATGAATGGGAATAATTCCCTAATAACAAACACACTATATTGATCAAAGGATAAAGTCCATGTTTCCCATTCCGTCGATCTGAGCCACCCAGTGGCACAGCCATGATCACGTGACCTCGTGTATATAAACACAAGGTGACATCATCTGTTTACTCCCTGCGAGACTCGTCTGGTAAGAAACCGCCGGACCCCGCTTCCAAATGGCGACTGACATGGAAAGATTGGTCTCTTTCGAGGAAGCATTTTACGATCAATATGACTACTACAATCTGCTTGAATACTCGTGTCACGCTGGTGGCAAAGGGAGATCCAAGAGAGAAATCGAGCTGAACACCAACCGCCATTGCCCCGCCGGGCATGAGAGGAAGATAGCAGAGAAATACCACAACAGCGAAATGAAACGCAGGAGAACCAAGAGCTCGTCGTCTTGATGGCTTTCCCCGATGTTGACAGGTAGCAGACTCCCTTTGTAGTCGGAAAATAGTGTTTATTCTTTGTTGAGAACCCTTTATTTATTCAAACGCAGGCCCCTTGTGATAGAAAAAAAACTACATGCTACTTGGATACTTACATAAAAAGAGACCCTGCAGATTAGTCAAGTAGTGCGGTCATAAATGTGAAGTGAATAACGCCTGCTTTTGTGAGGACTGTTGTAAACAATGCTCGAAGTGTGCTGTGCTCTATCTACCAGTTCGTTCTAATAGGTAAAGCCATGTGAATCCAGCGTTTCCCTTTGAACGCGTTTTTATTCCACCTATTGTTTGTATCATAGTAAAATCAGACCTTTGGGTCCGCTGGTCAGACAGAACAAGCCAGTGGGACATGTCCACGCGGGCTTTCTAACGTTTTATAGACTAAATGGTTAACTGACAAAACAATCTGCAGAAAATAGCGTTTAACTGCGGGGGTGTGCTTTACGATGACCATGTACCTCCGGCTTCCGCGCAGATCTGGACACAAGTTGGACTTCTGATGTGGACCATGACCCAAGTGTCTCTGCCCTCCCTGTCCCCGTGAGTTGAGCGCTGTGACAACGGGAACATGCCAAGCAGTCGGTCACGAGACAGCTCTCCGTTTCATACTCTACCCTGTAACAAGACCTGCTACTCTCAAGTGACAGCTGTGCAAGAATAGTTTGTGTTGAGCTATATAGGTCAGTGGTGTATGCTTGCTAAATATATATATACAAATACACATACATGGATAGATATAGTCCTTTCTGTGGGTGCAGAAGATGCTATACTGTATTTTAATTCAATAAAAGTGGTGTTAACTACACCAGTTTGAGTTGTTTTATTTCTATTGCTCACAGCCTAATGGAATTAAGTTTCATACAACTGGTTTAGTTCTGTTAAGTAGGCTGAATTTTAGGTTTGTGACTGTTTTGTTTTTATAGTAGGTTTAGAATCTATCTCTCCATCCCTCTCATTTTGCGCTACTTGACCAACGGAGCCAACTCTTTTCCTGCTCCCCATTTTCTATTTCCTCTTCCTGTCTGTGTCAGCTCACTCTATTGTATCTCAGAGGAGTGGCACGCAGTATGGAAGAAAACCCCTCAACCTTCGCCAGGGCCAGATGGGTTTGGATTCTCTTCCACGCGATTCGTGGTCTTCCGTCTTACACTATGCAATCTTCAGAGCGCAGTGTGAAGTAGATTCATTGTGTATTAAAAACAGAGATCGATAAACCAAGCTGGTCCCGGGAGCAACTGAACTGTCTCAGTTGTGCATTCATTTTTATATCATTACTCTCTTCTCCCTCTGTGGGCCTCTGAGTACACGCCCATCATCACACCTCATTGGCCAGGCCTTGAATGAGCTACTTTTTGAGAATTAATGGTGTCGACATTCCTCTATAGCTGATATCTTCACAGGAGTTGGACATCGAAAGCACTCTGGTATCCCTTAGTTACATACACTAGTATATTCTGAAACACTTCTAAGGTAATAATAAAAAAATAATAAATTGTACCACTTCCCACAGCAGACCCAGACACCTGGACAGCGGATATTTATTTTAAAACGCTCAAGAATTATGGTTTTTAAACTGTATGATCATTTTGTACTCATATAAGATATTTAGGTTTTCACTCGGCGTAATTGTAGAAATTGACTGCAAATCTGAAATAGTTTCTTAACTTGGACGAAGAGAAAAACAGCAGTGACAATTCACAAGATATACAGCTGGAGGTCATGGAAAGTTAACTGCAGTAATTGCAGTAAAGTTACAAAAATTAATGATGACTGAAAAGCGTATTCCAGCCTGACCGGAGGTTCGCCCAACCCTACCGGTGTCTGGATTTCATCAGTGTTGGACTACTAGCTGAACCTTCGGGGAATTTACCAGCTTTTATTTTGAAGGTGGCATTACCAACCGGAATCGGTATCACTTATTTCCCCGTCGCCATACGTGTTCAACCATCTGCTAGCAGTATCCGAGTGACAAATTTATCCGGGATTAATTTTTCTCAACCTGCCAGGATGCAGATATGTAATGTGTGCAGCGAACAGACACCAAAATACAGATGTCCAGTCTGCAAAATAAGATAGTAAGTAATTTAAGCTTTCGGTCTGCAAGCTAGCTAACTAATTATTGGTTAGCCCCCGGTTTTCGACCATGCTAGTCAAACGTTAGACAGTCACTTGAGACCAGAAGCCAATATTGTCGAGGACGATTTTGTGTTCTTTTGGTAACTGTAAAGAATACCAAACATACCAGCCGAATCCGCCACGAGTTAAAGCTGAATTACAAGAATGTTGCGGTGCACTAACTTAAGTTTGTAAAACCTGGCACTGGTTCCCAGAACGTGAACACACGGGGACGCCCATGACTAAATTTAAAGATAAAAGTGTGCATATTTATAGACCATGCCACTGTCTTAAAGTAACGTTCTTAATGTTACACGTGAAAACAATTTTGGATATCACCACCACATGTGACGGCAACCCATGCGGGTCTAAACGGTTCGCGATTTGACTGTTGAATGAACGGGGTAAAACTCGTACCGTGAAACGACATCGCCTCGAGTTTGTTGATTATTGAATTAATTCATTATGACTTTTAAAGTTACGTTTGTTTGATTTCTAATAAATGAAACCCCCTCCTTAAAATATCTATACACGTAAACATATGTACATATTACTGACGTCAGCGTGTATTGCCTTGATTCAGTATTGCACGCGTTATTGTTTCGAAAAGTTAATCTGGGTGTATTTCCTCTTTCCTTGCAGTTGTTCACTTGGCTGCTACAAGCGGCATAAAGGTACCATAGCTTGATCTCAGTCCTTTATTGTGGTGATGCTTAACTGTGGACATACTCAAAGGAAATGTTAGACTTGTCATTACTCATCTGAGTTCTTCGCTCCGTAGACACTTGCCTCCCTGCTGAACAGCCCGCACCCATTGTTCCTGAAGCAAAGCAGGCTTTTAACACAGGTACGGTGTTATATGTCTCATTCTCTCACAAATTTATCAAATTAATTATGGATGGGTGTGGACAACATGGACAAAATTAGCATTGCAATAAAAAAGGTACAAAAAGTCAAATTCATGTAGAATAGAATCAAATCAAGTGGTTTTAATGTTAAAGTAAATCAAAAGCCTCAGGATTACAATATACATTCCTGATTGCTTATCATCTCATGTTTTAAATTTCAGTGAGATTTATCATATTCATGAAGCCATGTGAATTTTTAACCATTACTGAAAATAGAAAGACAATAAACAATATACTACGGTGATGATCTATAATACTTAATGTCCAACACCATGTCAACAATCTTAATGTCCACATTATACTGAGGCAGAGAGGGTAGGAGATGCTGAATTTAAGAAGTGAAAAATGTTACTTTAAGTTTCAAAAATTGTGTTTATTTAATTGTCCCTTTTAATAAATTAAGTCACAGCAAAGAGAGGTGGTGGGATAAAGTGACTGAAATACCAACAGAGTTCAACCTTCTGTGTTAAAAGCACCTTTTGCTTTACTGTCTTTGCAGAGCCTTGGAGTGTTGAGGATCTTCTGCATGAAAATGACATCATTGACAAAGTGCCTCTGCAGAGGCTCCAGCTGTTAGGTATTAATCTAACATTACCTTTCATCTGCTCTTAACCCTTCAGTTTGTCTTAACACTACTGGCAGCACCATTATGTCAGATATTCCTTCAGCTTCTGACCACATAAACTAAGTTTTCAAAAATGTCAGATGTCATTAATTCATGTTTTCTTATTTCTTCTCCAGGTCAGTCAGAAGAACTAAGAGATCTTCTTTGCAATCCCCATCTGAGACAGTTATTGCGCTCTATTGACAGTGCAGAGAGCAAAGACGGTGCGATGAAGGCTGCAATGCAGGAGCCCCTGTTTCTTGAGTTTTCAGATCAGTGTTTGAAAATTGTAGAAAATGAAGCAAATGTCTAATGAAGCCGGTGATTTGTAAAATTGTGCCAGACTTAGTTTATCAGATCACTTTTTGATGATATTTTTGCAGGGGGAAAAGTTATTTTTTTATATAAAATGTCTTAAAATAGGCCACACTGTGCCATGTACTGCATGTTTTATTATTTCTGTATATTATGTTACAATATGTGGCATCTAAACTAATGTTTAATTTTTTTAAAACATCAATTCCTGAGTAAACAGGAAAAGAGTAAAATCACACGCAGACAATTTGAGTAATAAGAAAAATTTGTACATTAAAGATTTTATAACACTGACATTTATTTCAGCAAAACAGTCATTTTAAATTAATACAATTCAAGTTCTTGTACATGGATCCCTTGGTACCCTTGACAAAAAACAGATTAAACGAAACACATTGACTGTGACACAAATATACATGAATCTACAGCAGAATAAAAAAGAGGAAATAATTCAGCGAGTTAATGAAGACATGCTAGGAATCAGAAGAGCTGAACCTGTGGGTGATGTGTCTGATCAAACGCTAGGAGGATAAACATCAGTGTTAAGTTACATGCATCGTGTTTTGTAACATTTTTATGGTAAAGAGAAAAAATCTTTTGAATTTTAAAAGTTGTGAATGTCATAAAACTTTAAGGCAATAATAAAATGTTAGTCAAGACAAGTTTGTTCTCCAACACAAAACACTGTAGTTTACAAAGAATTTGGTATATTATACAGTACTTGCGTTGCTTTGGATTGCAGCTGATAAAAATCTACATCAAAGGTTGTTTAGTCAAACATCTGGCTGATGTGCATATTATAATAAAGACCCTTTATCAACCAAAGCAGCACTAAGATTAAAGCTGGGTCCAACCATTCCGTTTCACATCAGTAGTATATATGCTTGTTAAGGATTTTTTGTCAGTATGTAAGCAGGTGTGTGGTTTTAATGTGCAATATGTGCTTTGTGTGCAATACTTGCTTAATTGCCATTGTTCCCAGCACCAACCACAGTCAAAAAATAAATGCAGAATATTAACATCCACAGTCGTGCAGCTGAATCACCACTGCCTTTACACCCAAAAATACATCTGTGACATGACACATAAATAATTACCTTTAAATAAATACATATACTAACAGCCCATTTATCTTTTGCTTGTAGATTTAAAAAAAAAAGAAAAAAAAAAGGCACTTATCCAAGGCCCAATACTTTGACCCAACAGTCAGATGTTCCAGAGATGCAATCGTGAGACAAAAACCCACAGTCCTCTGTTTTTAAAGGTGCTATGATTGTGCCATGTAATTTCCGTTCTCAACACAGGGACAAAGACTCATTTTTAAAAAGATGTGTTTTTCTCGGCCTGCAATGACATTATCGTAATCACTCGCACCCCATTCATTATTTTCAATGTGGATCACATACAAAAGATGGTCGAAAATTTTTTTTTATCTCAAATGTAGCAGAGGGAAGGGTTTCGACAGTCCACTGACTGATTTTGAATTTAAGATGATCTTTGGGTCTCAAAGCCAAGTTTGTAGCACACGGCAATATTTTACCTGACCTCCTGTTAGGTAAAACGTAATTATTATGCAAAGGTGCAGGTTTTGCAAGTCTTTGCACCCTTGTATAATACTTAGTAAGATAAAGCTTGCCATTCTTTAAGTCAATTACTGTTTTAAGTTAGATGCAAAAATGTGAAATGTCAGCATAAAATACCAGGTTTGTTCCCACTGTGTCAGATTATATTTTATCTGGATCCATGAATTCAGCCTTTAGTGTTCTGAAAAGAGGGACCTCTTACAAAGTTTTCTCTAGCAGGATCTCATTGAACCCTGTCACATCCCTCTTCAGGTCTGGTTGCCTGTCAGCATAGAGAAGTGGAGATCGCTGATAGTGCAGCTTCACAGATCCCTATGTAGGAAAGTAAAATGCATCTCAAAAGAACAATCATCAAAATCACCCAGCTGACAAAAACTTTACAGATGAATTAAGAGAACTTGTGTGAACTTGTGCCCCTACCTTGGGTTGAGCCCGTATTGAGGCGAGCCCCTGCTTGTACTGGTTGGTCTCCACCTTGTACTCCCCTCTCCTGGAGGGCAGGTTGAGTGAGGCCATCACAGACATCATCTTCTGGAAGCCCGTGGCTGTCAGAGACACGGTGATGGAGGGGGCCGAAGCCAGAGCCAGGCCCATGGGCCACCCTCGCACTGTGACAGGCTCCTGGATGGTGGAGAGCTGCACCGAGCCCCGTTCCCTGATAACTGGGTTCAACGCTGGCAAGTCCTCTCCCACGAGGTCCTTTGCATCATCAAGTTCTGCCTCAGCCAAGGATTTCAACAGAGCCTGCCACGAGAACCAAACAGTAATTAACATATTATTCAAAACTACACATGGAGAATGAGCAAGAGAACATAACATATGATGTTACATGTTCTTTACAAATCTCACCCTCCACTTCCTCCAGGTGTACTGGATGGTTGCAGCTGCTCTGTTCCATCTCTGGACCTGCCTCCTGACCAGCCAGGACCGCACCGCTGCAGCCAGCATAAAAACATTTAAACATCTGACAGCCATTCATTCTGCAAGTTTAATCTGTGCACAGTTTGTCTCACTGTGGTTAGAAATGTGCATACACTCCCATTCAGAAGGAAGTATCATAAGAACATTTGTCGTTAACCGTTAATCAGATGAGTTTTCATGTGTTGCAGCTTGTTGCTTCTGAAAGGATAAACATTGCCAGCCTGCAAACAGATGTGTGTACAGACTCCAGCAGCTGGTTCCTGTTGGCCAGTCAAGTCAGGTCACAGCCAGCAGACTCTCACAGTGGGAGTAGGCCCACAGAGCTCTGCTTATTCCACTCAGCCGTACCTGGCCAGGGTATTAAGAGTTTACCTGCTTGGATCAGACTAGCAGACTTCTGACGGGTGTGGCGTCTGCGGCGCTGATACCGCAGCCAGCAGCACTGAATGGAGAAGGCACACTGACACAGGATCTCCTTCCTCTGATCCTCCAGCAAATCTAGCTGTGAGACAAGGGCCAAGGCCGGTCAGTACTCCCAAAAGAGACCAGAGCGCTAACTTGCTCGACAGTCCAGTAACTCAGCATTTAAAACACGCTCTAAGGGCTATATGATCAGATTGAGTAAGACATTCTTGGAATAATGAAGTAAATTTGAAAACTATTTTCCTTGCATATTCGTACAAAGTCATACATATACTTAATATTGTGTGTGACAATGCCTGTGTATATAAATGACTGACCATTGACTGGGTGAGAAAAACTTTAGTCCTTCCGCAGTGCACCCATGAATTGTGTTTTTCATTGTCAAGGCAGTGTGAGGGATCTGAAGCCTGGTGGTGTAACACCACCCCGAGGAGCTTCTCCACCTCTTGCCGAAGAATGTCATCGCCGTCAGCCTCCAAATCTGAGACGGAGAGGCAAACATGAGTCAGACAGAGTGAAGCACTAGAAACGTAATTCAAGTAATGGCTGAGCAGCACTCAAACCGTCTAGAGATTCAGTTTTCCCACATAGCATTTGTTTGAGAGTATGTCAGTCATTGAGGTGAAAAGTGTTTAGAGGATTAAGCTTGAGAGCACAAAGAAATCCATCAGAGCCGACAGCACAGCTTCCACAGACTCTGATATTATTACTGTGGAGGCAATGTATCTTTCAAACCTGATAACATGCAAATGCATATGAAGACAGAGTAGAGATGTGAAGAGTTAACTAAATAATTGGCAATATCAGCTTTAGTGAGTAGGTTCTTTGAACATTGGCACAAAAAGCAGCTGAACAGTGGGTTAAGACAAATAAGCTCCATCAAGAATGATTACAGAAATGAAACACACTAGACAGCATTAAACAACATGCAAAGCAAGATCCGATAGCCAGAGGTACATGCATTTACCTTCAAAGTTCATAAGGAGTGGTAAATTTTGTTAGAAAGGCCCGTTTTTATAGACCAAATTGAAAACTCCCAAGGAGAGTAGAGAACTGAGGGTCAAATTTACTAAGAGGTCTAGTGAAGGAAAAGGAGAATAAACCAGCAGACCTAAAGAAAGGAAAGAAAATCAATCTTTGTCCATAGTCAGCACACCACAATTGACCAATAATGGGCACAGCAACAAACTGGACTTACCAACACAATGACACTCTGACTTGAACTTTGAATATTTCACAATCAGTCCATAACGTTTCATGAAGCTTCTGAAAGGAATTCTGCACGATAGAAATGACAGGTGAACCAAGATCCTAGAGAGACAGAGCAATATGTCAAGATTAAGAGCTGAACAAACGAAAAATATTTCACCTTATTGGAAAGCCAGCAGCACTAATGTGTATGGTCTCCACAATCCCGCAGGCCTCCAGCTGCATGATAACCTGACAACAGAAAAGAAATGTCCATGAGAATCTTTCCCTTTCGTGAATGTAGAAACCACTGCCTCTCATTGTCATTCTGGTCCTGCTGAAAAATAGAACAGTATTAAATGTGTGTGGAACATCTACCTCCTCCTTTTTGAAGGTCAGCGGCTTGCAGTCTGGGTTCGGTTTGATGCAGCGAGTGTAATGAGGAGTTGTGGCGTGGAGGATCCTCATCAGGCTCTCCAGAGAGTTCTACAATCAGACATTAACATCATTAGTGCCGTGACTAAATCCTCTCAGGGGGAACTCTACGGGGCCAGACAGGTTTATACAACCCTGGTGATATAGGCTTTAGCTGTCTCCCACCTTGAACTTGGAGACCACTGTGACTTTACTGAGCCCCTTGGTAGTCAGGTTCTCAGTTTCCTTGTCAGTGAATATTTGGTGAAGCAGGGAGTTATCAGACTTCTGAAGCAGGCTGGTGAGCTCTGGTGGCACTGGGTCCTAAAACACAGAATCCAGTAGAAGATGAGTGGATGGATCTGTATGTTCAACCTCTCTGAAAGCAGTTTAAAAGCTTTTCTTACCTTGTTTTTCTCCACCATGCCCTGTATCTGGTAGTGGACTTTACCAGCGTAATGGGCCACAGTGAAGTGCGGCACCTTGCTGAACTTGTCCCAGCTGATGTTGACATTGCCAGAGAGCTCCTTCTCCAAGCGAACCCTGAACATCTTGGCGTCCGAGGCTCGATTAAGACGACTCTCCTGTAAAACAGGTGTGTAAAAAGCTGTCTAACATCCACTTACTATAGATACCTACTGTACATTTAGTAATAAAATCACTGTATTTATTAACAAAGAAAATGATTGGAATCTCTTAAGCATGGAAAAAAAAAAAACCTTAAAAAGGGCTGGAGGAAAATTATGTCTATTTTGTCCCTTTATAAAAAAATTACAACTGCTTTCTACGCAAAAAGATAAATCCCTACTTGTATAATTTATTTTGAAAAACTAATATTAGCTTTGTTATCATTTTAAGAATAAAAATATAAAAATAATTATATAAAGAAATAAATAACAAGAAAAGGACCAAGGTACCTCATTAAGAAGAGAAAACACACTGACTGGGCTCCCCTCTATGAGATCCAGACAGCTCTGGTTGTCTTGGTATTTGACAAAAGACCACTGCAGTCCCTCTGACACATATTCCTCCTGGAAAAACATGTGCAGTATAAACAGTAAAGTATTTCTCATATTACACATAAGGTGCGACAAGTTGTTGTTTTCGGTAAGAGATTCCATAAAGACTGAAGAAGCCTCCTGACTGTGTGAGGCCTGGACATCAACACAATGAGCAGATTACCATCAGAGACTCTATGGCTCTGCTGAGATCTCTCTGCATGGAAGCTGAAAACTGATGGACACTATCACTACCTGTTGAGCCCTGAGATAATGGGCCACAAAGTGCTGCTGCAGTTTCTCGTTGGTGTAGTTGATGCACAGCTGCTCCAGGTTATTGATCTGGAAACACTCAAACCCGTACACGTCTAGGACTCCTGGAGGTTATAGAGAGAAGAGGAATGTGTGAGCTTATGAAAAGAAGCTGGAGATGTGTATTCAATGTAGTCTAAATAAATAAATAAATAAATAAATAAATACTGCTCTCACCTATAAAGTTGCACCACGTGGATTTGTCTGCACATATGCTGTTGTTGATGAATGTAACCAGCCATTCAAATATTCTGTTGGAAAAAAGTGACACATTTATTCCTACGAAAATAAAAAGTGAGTATCATTTATCAGACTTCTTCCTGACTGTTTATTCTAAACAAAAAGGCAGGTTGGTTTCACATTTCAATTTTTGGTGGAAAGAAGTGTTTGACGACAACAGGGCCTTAGTCACAGGACAAAAACAAGATCCTGCAGGACCAGCCGTTATCACATAACATCGCAGGCTGCTGTGTTATTTGATGGTCAAATGCGCATTCTTACTGGGCGTAGATGACCTTGGCCAGGCAGTCTCTCCTCATGCTGCACTCTGCCTGGGAGCAGGGCTTGAGCACGCTCTGCTTCCCCGCCTTCAGAGTCCTCACTCTTAAACACACCTGAAGCTCCTCAGCAGGGACACACAGCAGCTCAGCAGCCCTCTGCAAGAAGTCTGAAACACCGGCAGGAGAGGAAGGCTGTTAACCACATCTTGTTCTCAACATCTTTGTCGATAGATAATGTCAGGGAATTTATTCTTCAGTCAGCAGCATGACACATAAAAGTACAACCTCTATAAGGTCTTTCAAAACAAATCCCTCTAACGTCACATTGTTTATGTTAGCCTTAAATGTATAAGTAATAGAGATTTTAAGCACTCAGAAATAGGATTTTATTGATAAGAGTTGATTAAATATCTTAAACAAAATCATATCTGATACCTTTAGACTGTTCTTCTAGGTTACAAGGTTGTGAGTCATCCATTGAAGAGGAGAAATGCACATTCCCCAGCTGCAGAATCCCTGCTAATATCTGTAAAGTATTACAATAAACAGAGAAATTAAAGCCTATGCTTACAGAGGAATAAAGATCATTTTTAGAAAATGCACACAAAACTACACTGAAAGTTGAGGATAAATATCTTACCCTGAATATTTGTGTCTGCCTTTCTGCATTAATGCCCAGATGAACCATTGCCTCGACAGTCTCATGAAAACCATCCTCTACAAAACATCAAATGAACAGCACTTACTTGTAAAAAAAAAAATAAAAAAAAAAATAAAAAATCACTGTTTAAAAAAATGGATAAAATTTGTAAATAAAAAAAAGACAAAAAAATCCTAAGTGCATATGAAAATTAAAAACGAACCCTCAACTGTTTTTTCAGCATTCGGCAGCCACACAAAACGTTGGCCACGTGGCATCCTCCACTCCTTCCTCTGCTCATCTGTGGCCCCTTTCATCATCTGAAAAACAATATGCTCATAACATTTACATCTGTATAAATGCCTCAATATTAAACTAAAACACCACATTAGGATTTAGACTTTAGTGTGAGTCTGTTAAATCACCTGATAAAAGATGTGGAAGTTCCTCTCGTTAGCCGGTTGGCAGGCCACCCTGGTCTTCTCCAGCAAATACGTCTGCACAGACGCCCCCACTAACAGCTGGCACCTTCATGTAAAAAATAAGATGTAGGACAGATTAAATAACCTATCCTATAGTTGACTTTTTAGGGAGTGAGCTGATGCCAGGTGGCAGATGTTATCTCATGTGATGATGAAGGAAGTAGGACTTAGGTACCCGTCTAGCTGGAGCTGGATGTACTTTCCAAAGCGGCTGCTGTTGTTGTTGCGTAGCGTGCATGAATTGCCTAATGAAGAGTACATTTTTGATGAGTGACTGTCTACCGTAGTAATTTTCACATTACCAAGACGCCAGTGATCTGTTGTCTCACCAAAAGCTTCCATGAGGGGGTTGGAGTCCAGCACCCTCTTCTCTATCCTCTCCACTGTGTCCTGACTCTTCACCACTGAGGAGGAGGCCGCCACAGTGGCGTAGTATTTCATCAGACAACGGGATGTCCACGTCTGTAAAGAAACAAACCATTCACAGACCACCGAGAGTTAGACCTCAGCCTGACAAAACAAATCATTAGTCAACTAAATTGCAAACTAATTTACATAGATTCAAATTGTTTGCTTTGTCTGTCCAACAGTCAAATACTCAGTTATTCAATATTCCTAAACATCAGATCCTCACATTATGAGGAAACATATGGCATTTTGCTTGATAAACAACTCATATGATTAATCGATTATCTAAACTGTGGAAAACTAATTTTCTATTGGGCAACTAATCAACTCTACCCATGTTATTCTTTTTGTTTGATTTTAGTGCAATCTTCTTTGCTAAAGGCTAATTGCTGTTATATATTCCGAGATCAACTATCAAACAGTGTGACATCTTTCAAATGATGATGTTGTGAGATTCTCTGGCATTGTGGCTATAGGTGGATGTTGAAATTGTTTGCTTTGTCTGACCAAAAGTAGGATGTTCCACCTATCTTCCTCACTGATTATTCTTGTTTTTTCTATTAATCAACTAATTAATAATAAGTCTGTGAAATGAGAAAAATCAACTAAGGTTGTAATTAAAACCTTGTAGCCTAAAGTAATTTTTCAATATTGCTTATTTGGTCTGACCGGACAAAATCCCATAAGCAGCTAAATTATTAAAAAACAATGATATGAGAGGATAAACATTCTTGTGTGTCAAAAGCTGAAACCAGCAAAGGTTCTGTTTCATCACAACCAGCCACTGTTGGTGTTTAAAACTTAGAAAACTAAGACATATCACTCACTTCCTGTGGCTTTGAGGATTATTTGGGTATATAGACCATGTCAAATATGCTGAATTGCTTTTACATCAATCAGTGAAGTACCAACACATACAAACATCCAAGCTGCCTATAAGATCTTGAACTAAGTGAATAACAACAAGGAAAAATAATGAACACCATTTTGCTGACAAATATGCAGTAATAGTTTTCAGGGCATGAATCACGCAAAAACCTAAAATTCTTAAACAAGCCACCTTACAAAACTCTAATCAGCTTAGTCTATACATTGTAAATTGACCAATATCCCACCTTGATGAGTTGAATCCGTGGTGTTGCAAGGAAAAAAAAGGAAATAAAATGACATCCCGAAACCCTGACTGATGCAGAATGTTATGTTTAGACTTTGGTTATAGCACACTGTGTGCTGGTTTACCTTTCCTGCACCGCTCTCACCGCTGACCACCAAGGACTGGTTCACTGGCTCCAGCTGACCCTGAACATTCCTGTAGGCTTCTTCTGCCACGATAAAGATATGTGGTTTGAACTCCTGTCGACAAGAAAATACAGACTTATTAGGATGCTGGTCATTCACGAACGCAGGGAGAGCCGTAAGTGCCTTGCAGAGTTTCCCATGTTTAATGAGTTTGACTTTGAAGCTGACAAAAGGAGGAAGACGAAGAACTGTGGAGTTTATGTTTGAAGTGGTGGTTTAAGTGACCATAAACAGGGATAGTTTGGGGTTTTTTTTCCTCACTTCAAAACTCTGCAAAGTTGTTAAACATCTGACATACTGATGAAACCTCTATTGCTGGTTTGTTGACACACTCATGGTACCAGATGGGTCATTTTTTTAAGTGTGCATTAGTGTGTGATTTAATGCTGACGTCCAGGAAACAGCCCTTTGAAAAAGCCAGGCTCTTACAATGCACAGAACCCACGCCCACCCTCAACATCCACACCCCTGCTTGCGGCCACCATCCATCTTTCCCCAACATAATGAAAAACCCGAGAGAGAAATGTACATAAGTTAGCTGGATGAGAGTGAGAGACTGCTGTGATGCTGTAAATACCTGGGGTTGAGGAGCACAGTGATACTCCTTCATCACATCCAGAGAGTAGAGGTCTGGGATTGGCTGGAAGGGGTTGAGAGCCACCAAGGTGCAGCCAGCATGGGTGTAAAACACCTTCACACTGTACCTGGCCTGCAGGCATTTCAGCACTGCCAGGGAAACATCATTAGATTTTAACAGGAAAATAACTGACTAGCCAATATTTCACAGATGGTAACCACCAGAGGCAGGAACAAGGGAACTCACAGTAGCATTAAACGGCAAAGATATGTTTATCTAATAGTAACATTCTTTGACCATTTAAACAAACATGTTTCATATAACAGGTGCAGCATAATCAGTACAAGAGTTTTATAGCAATCCCATGCTGTTACCCTGACCTCTGCTGTTAATAAGCTGTACTGTTAAGTTTTCTCCCTTGGGCTGAAATGAATAGCACCTTGAAATTTATATTAAAAGTCTTCGCAGAGTATCGGTGACAAATGCTAATCTTTTCTTACCCGATACAATGACACTGCATGTTTATGTCAAGACAAAAAGTGGAGAGTAAAAATGAAAAATTCTTTTAAAAAATCTTGCACACAGAAACTTTAAGAAATTGTGCTTCATATTTACCTATGGTCCTATCATATCACAAATGTATAAGGAAACCAAGAATTATTGTTTTTTTTTCTTTTGGAGGCATGTGTATGCAAGAAAAGTAAATCATGCCCAAGTGAAAACTGTCATTTTGTGCAGCATTTTTGGACACACTGCAATCATTCATGCATTCATTTTTTTTTTTTTTTAAATCATCCCTGCAGATTTTATCATGACGTGTGTAAACAACACACAGTAAATTTTGCAGTTCAAGGTGACATGAGCTGGAAAACACTGTGTCACACTGGCTGCCTATTTATAAATAAAGGCAAGGTTTATGCAACGTATCAAACACTCAGCAGACACTGACATACAATGGTAGAGGTTTCAAGATCAGCATATTAAGTGGAAGAGGTACAATGTTCATCAAAACGACCATTTAGAACTACCACCTCCAAGCTCCACGACATATCATGTCTTCAAAGTACTTTAGAGACTCTAGAAGAGACTTAAGTGCCCCCCATGTTCACTTGTTACCTGTTGTAGGGGTCACAGGGTTGACTTTGGTGAGGTCGTCATAAGTGTGGAGTTGGTCTTCATCAGTAAGGAAAGCCTGAATTTCCCCCTCCAGTGAATCATCTAGGGACGGGTGAGGAGAGTGGTCTTTGTGGACAAATCCTTTCACCTATGTGTATGAGGCCAAATGTGAGGCCAACACACAGAGAGGATATTGTGCTTAAAACAGGAATAGTCAAAAAAACTAAACAAAACTAACATTCTGAAAAAAAACAAAAAAACATGACTAAACAAAAACCAGGAAGAGGACGGATTGTTTTTTATGTATATTGTTTTTGTTATTCCTGCAAATATATTGAATCGTGAACACCTCTTTCCAGAGGTCAGATAGCAGACAGCTGTGCCTAAAACCTCTGATGTTCTCATGACATCAAGTCTGAACCTGCCAGTCTGCAGCAGTTTGAGATTCTTGGCAAAAGTCATATTTTCATGATCAGTGGTTTAATTTAGAAGCTAAAACAGCCCATCGTCTTACACAGGTAATTTGCTCTGTGATTTTTTTTACAGAACTACTTACTGGACGACGTGACATGTGTAATTCATTCAGTCACAGGCACCTCAGACTGACAAATGGAAGCATACCCTACCCCTGCCAGGATTAAGTGGCCTGGACCTGCTGCCTGACCTGAGGACTGTCATCAGTCTGAGGCGTTTGTGCAGACAGATTTAATCCAATAGCAGGTAGCCTAGATGCCATCATTCTGTGACGCTATTTTAAACCATGTAAATGGTCTTAATGACATTAATTTTATATCTAACGCTACACATATACTATCCTTGATACACAATACATCTCAACATATGCAGTACAATTAACACTACAACGTTCCATGTTATAGCAGTGTGTTGTATTATCATTTGAGAAAGCAAGACGCGTCCAAAGAGTAAATACTGCTGGTATAACAATCATATAGAGGTAGATATTTGTCTCATTCGTCCTTGACTGCTGTTCTCCTACCAAACTGCAGTCAAAAATCTAACAATTTAGTTAATTTTGTCATGTACACTTGCAACTACCATAATATTCTGAGCCGCTGATAGACACAAAGCGTTTCGGGCCGCTTGCGTAAACCATGTCTACGAGCTGAAATTTAATGAAATAGCTGTTGTTGCGAGTTAAAGTGGCCCACAACAATTTGACAGTCTTCAGTCACGTTCCACAGTGTGTGTGTGTGTGTGTGTGTGTGTGTGTGTGTGTGTGTGTGTGTGTGTGTGTGTGTGTGTGTGTGTGTGTTAGGAAAAGACAGAAAATTGTTGCCAATTTTTTTCTACCAAATTTGGCGTAATTTACTGCATGCATTGTACGGACTATTTTCATCTTAGGTTTTTGTAATTCGGTCACAGGTATGAGTTCATACCTTTTACAAAGCGTTTGAAAACGAACCGACCAATCAAAACAGAGCACCGGTAGCGCTCGGTAAAGGTACTAAAGGTAAAGTTAAACTTATCATTTACTTTTACATTTTCCAGTTTAAAAAAGAAACCCCCTAAACCACCAGTTGCGAAATTGTAGTGTCCTAACTTACCGATCCCCCTCCATTTCTGAATCCAGCTCTAACGTGACGTCGGTCGTCCGCAGAAGTCATTGATTTTCCAGTGACGCTCGTGTCTGTCCTAAAACTCAGCGGGAAAATCGTTGACAAGAACTATGTCTGAATTTGATAAGGGCGAGTTGTGGTTACTCTACTCTGCAGTCCCGAACCTCAACATTTTCCATTACCGTCAGGAATTCCTCAAGGACAACAACTTCCCGACTGCCTTCTGCCTGTCCGACTGCCTCCCAAACCACACTCTTATTCCCGCCCTCATCCTGATGCTCCATGGGCCCAGCTGTCCACCACCACTGCCCAAATTTATATTTCTCTTACTTTAAAACCTTGTTGCTTTGGGGACTTATTTTTTTATTGCCACATAATTACACTTGAAATTATATTTATCAATTTATGTCTAGTTTTCCTTATTCGTATCTAATAGTGTCGACTCACACCCCTCTGGACAACCTGCATTTATCAGTTTTCTGAAACAGATAGTAAACCAGAGGTCTTCATGATATACTTATTCTAGTTTTAGTACTAAGAGCACTTTTTCGGAATATTTTTGTCACGCTAGAAAACATGTCCCAGTTAGTTCGGAAGTTTCCAGAAATCCGAGCTGTCCTGAATGCGTCACGGGACTGAATGCGGAAGCAAGGGAGGGCGCTATCGTGTTGTTGTAGCCATCATGGTTGGGTCAGGCTGGGATTTGAAAGCAACTGCAAAGAGCTATGCTGTAAAACGGGTATTTTTGTGAACCTGCATTTCCGACCGCCTAAGCGATAAACCCGTGGTAAGTAATGGTAACTAGACACACAACTTTCTTATGAAACGTCGTACTGTAGATTGGAGAACTTAATTGACTCCACTCGTAATTAGATAACACTTTCTTTTACAGCTCTAAATCAGAGTAGCAATATCCCTGTATATTTAACATGGGTGATGTCATAGTGTCATAAACAGCATATTCAGATTGTTTCTAAGTACAGTCTTTCTTAAAGTAAATAATGAATTATATTGTTTGCAGGCCATGTCTCAGAGGGGACTGAAGGAAGACTTTGTCAGTAATCTCAATGGGACCAGTCTGCAGGAGGTGGCACTGGGCTCCTTTCTCTCGCCAGTATGCTTCATCAACAGAGGACTGATTCTGATCCTCTACCATCAGGCCAAAGGGACTCTTCCACTGCCACTTCCACTGATCTCTCACCTGCTTCTAGACTTCACTGTGCTTATTCTTCCCCTCGTCATGTCATGCACCGTCCTGAGCGGCATCCTTCACCAGGTCATCATGAGTTTAACCTTTGTTTCGGCTTCTATGTTTTGCTATATCAATCGCACCAGCGGTCACCCTTCGACTCAGCACCCAAAAACCACAGTCAGCACCTTCCTTCAGAGTCATGTTCAGTTCAACCAGGTTCCCTTTGTGACCTTGTTTAGAGTGTTTGTAAATGTAAAAACGGCCATCAGCATTCTTGCTGTAGACTTTAGTGTTTTCCCACGGCGCTATGCCAAAACAGAAACCTATGGGACAGGGGTTATGGACTTTGGCGTTGGAGCGTATGTCTTTGCAAATGCCCTCGTCTGTCCAGAGGCACGGAGGAAGAACATCTCAGGATCCAAGATGAATCATATCACAAAGCAGCTCGTGTCTGTCTGGCCCCTGGTCTTTCTTGGTATGGGAAGACTAGTGAGCGTCAAAATGACCAACTACCACGAGCATGTGACAGAGTATGGCGTCCACTGGAATTTCTTCTTCACACTAGCGATCGTCAGAGTTGTGGCTTCTATGATTTTGACCGTTTTACCAGCCAGTCAGTCGTGGGTCTTTTCCCTTCTGATCAGTGGGCTTTATCAGTTCACTCTGGAGAATTCAGGGCTGAAGGCATTCATCATCCACAACAATAATAGAGAAAAGGACTTTCTGCATGCTAACAAGGAGGGCATATTCTCTGTAGTGGGCTATGTAGCCATCTACATGGCAGGGGTTCAAGTTGGACTTTATGTGATGCAGCCGAGATCCCAGGTTAAAGACTGGCTCAAAGCACTTTTAAACCTTTTGTTTGGTAGTTTTTTGCTGTACGCTGCCTTGTACACATGTCAGACACTGGTGGAGCCAGTGTCTCGCCGCTTATCTAATTTACCTTTCTGCCTCTGGAGTGTTGCTCAGTCTTTGTTTTTTATTTCCTGTCTTGGTATAGTTGATATGGTTTTACTGTTTTCCAAAAGAACATCAGGCAGTCACTGTGTACCCTCGTCGTGGAATTTGCATCAAAAACAATCAGACTCAGTCTCTGACAAAAAGACTGGTGAAATAGAAAGATTCTGCCTTGTTCAAGCTGTCAGCAGGAATCAGTTGTTATTTTTCTTGGTTGCAAATGTCATGACAGGACTGACCAACTCAATAGTGGACACACTTAGCTGTAGCAGTTCATTTTCAGTGTGTGTTTTGCTGTTGTACATGTTCATGAATTGCTTTGTAATATATTTTTTACATCTCTGTGGAATCACATTGAAATTCTGGTAAAATTACATTTGTAAAACGATATGGTTCACCTGTAAGTTTTAATGTTATAAGAAGATATGATCTGTAATGCTGAAGATATTATTGTGCCTGATATGTTAATTTATGAAAATAAATACATGTTTGAGTAAAAATCTGAATAAGTGAGGATCTGAAATCAGACTGTGTCAAGTGTTTCCAACTGATTTGCATTTGTTTTTGTTAAAAAACAAAAAAAAAGTCTAGCCATTGCTGATAAATAATGCATTCCATTTATATTGGATCTGGTTATTCGGATTTTAAGACTGGGTAAGCAACAGCCTGAACTTTCATGAAAGAGACAGAATTTAAAATGTGCAGCAATGGATCAAACCGGATTTGTAAGAGTTGCTTGTATGAATGACTGAACATTTCTCAATCTCAAAATAGAGCCACAACGCGCCCCCTGGAGGCGACACGTATTATAACGTCGGTTACGACGTCGGAGGGCAAAGGTCAAATCAGACATGAAGATTCCGCCACCGTAGCAGCGTCTCTCACTGTCGCACTTGTTTATTTTTTTTTAAGAAGAACTTTTGGAAGCGGGTAAGTACGAACAGTAATTCGTTTTATTCATTCGTCCGTTTATTTTGTCAAGGTGACAGTGTATGGTCAACCCTTTAAAGGTTAGTTAGAGAAGCTTATGAAAGTGACAGTTGCTAAGTGGCCAGTCACCTACTTTAACTTTGTATTAGCCGCATTCAAGCTTGCTAACGTTAGCGTTGTAGGATAGCTATGCTAACTAGTAAGTTAGCCAAGTTTGCTGACATCGACAGGGCGCCAAACTATATCATCACTGCAACATATTTATTATTTGCTTAGGTATTAGAAATTTAAGTGTATAATAATCGCTTGAGAATATTGGGCACAGAATACACTAACCGGCTTCCTCTATATCTAAAACCGTAATGGCAAATGCATTTAGCTAAAAGGCTAACCCGAACTGGCTAGCCGCCGATAACTGTTTTATCCTACCCAACTGATAGATATTAGCTTGATTAAACCTGTCTGCATAACTTCAATACTTTTAGACAAAAAACCTGAAAACTGGTTTTACATACTGAAACATCATGCCCCTTCCCCGGACGAACACTCGTTTGCCAAGTTGTTCTGCTAATTTAGCTGGTTAAATCTGGGTCAAGGCAAATCTGTATATTCTGCAGCAGTATTAGTGATGTTAAATCAGATGTTTTCAACGTCAACAAATAGCTGACATTTTGAATCGTGTTTTAGTTACGGGTAATCTGAAAGACAGGCTTTACTTTAGTGACAAGGTGATGTTTTAGCTAGCCCCGCAATGACCTGCAATCGTTTAGCATTAGCTTCTTGTAGCCTGTGCTGATGTCAGATCTTGTCAGTTGGTCCCTTGTGTGTCACCTGCAGGCGAGCTGCACCACAAACGAGAAACAGGGAGAAGTCATGGCACGTCTGGTAGCAGTTTGCAGGGAAGGGGAAGAGGACTACCCATTTCTCGCCAGACAGATTCCACTGTATATCGATGATACTCTCACGGTAAGCAAGCTTTCCCATATTTATGACCACAAGGAGAATAGCTATTAAGATCACAGATGTGAAGTTATAAACCCAACCATAACCCTCTTTGGGTCAGGTGTTAGCACTCCATATCAGTTTCATAACATCTGATGCAAAGGCTTAGTTATTGCCCAGCAAGTATGAAGTCCCAACCTGGGGGACAAACATTTTTTTCAGTTTTATTGACTTTTATGCACAATCAATTAGACAGCCAATTAAAGAAAGCTTAAGGAATAGACAAATAAGTACATTTCTATGGCCCTGTAGAGATGAGAGATGATACACTATATAAGCTGTAAGGCATTCAACTAGCTTGACTTTCTTACCATGTTAGGGTGGTGCAGATACATTTCTTTAATAATACATGACATATTACAGTTATACACCCCAATGTACACCTCGAAGGTTATTGTCCTGCTATTGTCCCATGTTTCACGAAAATAATGGCCACCTCACAGGCACTAAATTTCAAGAATTTTTAATGGCAATTGTACAAACTTAAACAACCAAGAGGACGATCCTGACTTTGATTATTGGCATGTGATATTCATATGCCTAGAAAGTGACACATTAATAATGTAAACATTGACACAGAACATTCTCAGACACATTGATGTACATTAACTGTTGTGTATTGTCTTATCATGTTGTCAGATGGTGATGGAATTTTCTGATAGTGTCATGGATGTTGACAGCCGTGAAATAAACATTTCTCATTGGAAACAATTTTCTGAGGTGAGTAGTTTTACTTTTATACATAGTGGCCCCTCTTAATGTAGAGAAGCATCTGATTTTTTTTTTTTGCTCTTTGCCTATATACAGTGGCATGATAAAGTTTGGGCCCCCCTGATCGAAAGGTCTGTTACTGTGAATAATTACGTGAGTCGAAGCTCAACTGATTTCCAAAAGGCATAAAGTTTAAGACAACACATACCTTTTAATATTTTATTCAAGATTACTTTTTTATTTCCATCTTTTACAGTTTCAAAATAACAAAAAAGGAAAAGGGCCTCAGACAAAAGTTTAGGCACCCTGCATGGTCAGTACTTAGTAATACCCCCTTTCACAAGTATCACAGCGTGTAAAGGATTTTTGTAGCAGCTGAGAGTCTTTCGGTTCTTGTTTGGGGGGGAATTTCGACTCATTCTTCCTGCAAAAGTCTTCTAGTTCAGTGTCTTGGGACGTCTAGCGTGCACTGCTCTTTGAGGTCTATCCATAGATTTTCAATGATATGTAGGTCGGGGGACTGTGAGGGTCATGGCAAAACCTTCAACATACTCCTCTTGAGGTAGTCCATTGTGGATTTTGAGGTGTTTTGTTAAGGTCATTATCCTGTTGCAGAAGCCATCCTCTTTTCATCCTCAGCTTTTTTACAGACAGTGTGAGGTTTGCTCCCAGAATTTGCTGGTATTAAATTGAATCTATTCTTCACTCTACCAGTGAAATGTTCCCTGTACCACTGATTGCAACACAAGCCCAAAGCATGATGGATCCACCCCCGAGCAGTTCTCTCTTCTTGGTCTTCCAGACCTGATCTTGACCTCCACCATAACTTTTAACTTGTCTTAATTACATTATAAACAGAGGAAACAACTACCTGAAAACACTTTGCTATCTTCTTAAAGCCTCTGCTGCTTTGTGGGCATCAGTTATTTGAATTTTCAGAGTCAGCTGCTTAGAGGAGCCCATGGCTGCTGATTGTTGGAACAAGGTTTGAGGAGTCCGAGTATTTATAAAGCTTTGAAATTTACATCACTTGTCCTTTCCTAACAATGACTGTGAACATGTCATAGCCCTACCAAGATAATTAAGGTCTGAGACCTTGGTAAAAGTTATGAGAGCTCAATTCTCTTGGGGTGCCCAAACCTTTGTATGGTGCTCCTTTCCTTTTTTTCACTCTAAACTAGTACAAAACAAAAGTAATACACTAATCTTGCTTAAAATGTTGAAAATAATGTTTCATCTTTAACGTTACACCTTTTGGAAATCAGTTAATCTTCTACTCATTTTACTATTCACGGTACCAGAAACTTTTTAATGCCACTGTATATAAACTGACCTGAAAGGTGTATAGTTTGTACTCATGTGACTTGTCAGCAAAGTGGTGACAGATGTATGACTCCTTCGCCTTTAGTATCACTCAAAGTTGAAGCAACAGGACTTGAATATCGCCCTGATGGTGACGTCCAGAGAGGTGTACATTGCATTATCTCAGCTAGTGCCATGCGTGGGCTGCAGACGAAGTGTGGAGCGCCTCTTCTCACATTTGGTGGAATCAGGGAACCCGGCCCTGGAGCCCCTCACAGTGAAACCAACGGGCATGCTCTCTGTCACCAAGGCCTGTTTAGCAGATGTAAAGAAGCTTTACACCCTCTTCTACGTCCATGGGTAAGATATAGAGAAATGTGTTTCTTTCATTTTCATTGCAAAATTGATTAAACCGTGTATCAAAAGAGATCAACCAAAACCGTTGTCATTAATATGAAAACAGCTGTTAGTTACCATCCAGAGAACCAAGATATCAACAGTGCTTTCTGGGATACTATATAAGGATAATGCTACACCAAGTTGAAACACTGCTCTGATCCAGTACTCTTCTCTTTAGTATGCTGTAATTGTACTGATTTTATTTTTTCAAATGTTAAGTCCTTTTGAGACATGGATGTGAGAGGGTTCAAACAAATGAACCTCAGACTATGCACAAACTGTAAAATATTGTAGTACTGATACTTTTTTTGTTCAGTGTCAAATACAAAGATGATCGTGGTGTATTTATTAATTCATGAAAACATTATTGGACTTTTTACAGGTCAAAGCTGAATGAAATGATTGATGCCATTCCAAAAAGTAAAAAGAACAAGCGGTGCCAGTTACACTCCTTAGACACACACAAACCTAAACCTTTGGGGTGAGTAATATGCTTGTTTTCATCTGTTTTCCAAATCAAACTGTTGTATATGTTGTTTTTTTCCAGAATGTTATCAAAGTATTGTTTAGACGCTGCATTTGAGAAGTGGAATAGCAGCTGTCCCTAGCAGGCAGGACCAATGTGTTTAAGTTGTCTTCTATCAAACTATAGTGAAGGGGGGACAGAGAGAGTGGTAGGTTTTATGAATTGCACTGGAAGAGAGATTATGTAGTATCTTATTTTCCTTTGAACAGCATTTGTCCCCCTGGAGGTAAACACAAGTTAGAAAAGGCAGTTTAGCTCTTTCTCCAGCCTTCAGAATATCTTTGTTTATGTAAATCATCACTTTTTACTTCATGTTTTTTGTTTCTTTTTTTCCCCTACAGTTGATAATATACACAAACATAAACTTCAGTCTCAAAAGTTGGTTAGCTTTATTGCTGACAAATGAAAAATTAGTTAGAAACCAATATGGGGTGTTTGAGGCTTTTTAAGAAGTTGTCTCACTGTCAAAGCTTTTTGATGTATACAGCTTTCGACCAGGGTTGTGGTTTTTACCAAGAATTATGTAATGTGGTGAATGTAACATTTTGTAGCTCCAAGATATAGAAACTTTGATACCTCTGGCCAATGATGATTTTTTTTTTTTTTTTTAAAGTACTAAAAAAAAAAAAGTATACTACAGTTTTATTTAAAACTGTAGTATATAGCCTAGTTGCATAACTACACTATAGACTGTATGTGCTTGTAACAGCATTATGAATGAGAACAGATCGCTTGGTATTTGACCGGTGTTTTTAAATCAGAAGGTAGCACTATGAAAACAATCCTGGAGATTCATTTATCTACATGTACTACTGAATGTTTTTCTACTAAAAAAGGTACAATCCCCACTTGCACTAACACTTTGTATCATTCTTATCTTGTGTTGGTTTATGTAAATACTGAAGACCTTTCAGTGAATGATTTAGTTGGGATTCAAATTTGTTAAATAAAACAGACAGAATCATGTTAATCCTTCTGAAACTGATAATTATAGTGTAGTTTAAACCAAGGCATTAACACATATCCATAACTTAGCACTTCTGCTTTAATATTTGAATAATTCTTCCTGTTAGAAAATCTTAGGCAGTGTTTGGGGACATACAGCAGCAGTTCAATGCTTTTAAGCCAGACGGTGGACACTGAATAGGCAGCGTCAGTCAGATATCCTAGTGTTGTTTAAGTGCAGTGACCATATTGGAGCATTTAGCAGATATTTCCCTCAGGAGTCGGTAGAGGCCAAAACAGAACTAAAAGGAAAACGAATATTGGAATTAGATTCACCAGGTGGCCAGAAACACAACTCCTAATGAATGTTAATGTTGCTCTCTATCTGCTAAAAGTGTAAGTAGACAACAATTTCACCACAGCAGCTTAAGAGATATGTCATTGCTGCATATACAGCTTATTTCCGCTGCCCCCAAGTAGCTAAAAAAAATCAGTCATTGTAGGTTTAAGAGATGCTAATTGTGCATTGTGATAGCATTGCTATAATAATTGTATGTTCGCTTACAGGGGAAGCTGGATGGATGTATGGGAGCTGATGTCTCAGGAGTGCAGGGATGAGGTGGTGCTCATTGATAGTGCCTGTCTCCTAGAGACGCTGGAGACATACTTGCGTAAACACAGGTAATGTGTTACTGTCATAGCCTTTATTTCCAACATGTCTTTTTTTTTTTTCCCCCTCATATAAATTCGTTAGAAGTTTAAAAAGAACTGGATCAATTGCATAATACTTTGTTGTCCACAGGTTTTGCACCGACTGTAAGAATAAAGTGTTGAGGGCATATAACATCCTGGTGGGGGAGTTGGACTGCAATAAAGAGAAGGGGTACTGTGCTGCCTTATATGAAGGACTATGCTGTTGCCCCCATGAGCGCCACATCCATGTCTGCTGTGAAACGGACTTCATCGCTCACCTCCTTGGTCGGGCAGAGCCTGAGTTTGCAGGAGGATATGAGTGAGTAAAGGTTTATACAGTGACTGGTGCACAGCTCACATTCACCATTGAAGAGGTCTTTATTATTTGAGCCAGTTTCTTTCACACCTTGATTCTTTCTGTGTAGTATACATTCAATTATTGATATTATTTTTTAAAGACGCAGAGAGAGACATGCCAAGACCATTGACATTGCACAAGAGGAGGTCCTGACTTGTCTGGGTATTCACCTCTACGAGCGGCTGCACAGGATCTGGCAGAAACTACGAGCAGAGGAGCAGACCTGGCAGATATTGTTCCATTTGGGAATTGATGCACTACGCAAAAGTTTTGAGGTACACAACTTCTAAGCCAGTATGTGTATGGTATAATTCAAACTGATTTATCAGATAATTAATGCGTTATGGCTGTGTTATATTGTATCTGTTTTATCGTGTCCCTAGATGGCAGTGGAGAAGATGCAGGGGATCAGTCGGCTAGAACAGTTTGTCGAGGAGTTGTCTGAGGAGGAGAGGGCCAAAGAGCTGAAGCAAGAGAAAAAGAGGCAAAAGCGAAAAAATCGACGCAAAAACAAGTGTGGCTATGACATAACTGAACAAGAGGCAGAGGACAAGGAAAAAAATCTGGAAGAGGTAATCCTCCACTAACACTGAGAGTCTGGAGCACAACGCTCCCATTTCACATTATATTAAGACGTCTGTGTTCTTCTGCATCTAGATGTTTGTTTGCCTTTATTTCAGTCTGACCCATTTGGTCTGTTGCAGGGTTCTCTTGAGTCTGTGGAGGGCAGTTGCAAGGTCTGTGGTAGCCACGATGAGGAGGAGGAGGCTGTCTGTGAGGAGGGCATCGCTGCCAATGAAAGCACTTCCTGTAGCTGCCCAGACAACACCAAACAAGGTAAAGATGCACACAGACATCACCACAAGCCATTAAACCTGTATATTCGTGGGGGTTACTGCATTAGCAAGACAAGACTATTATAAGGACAAATAATGACCCTGAGAGGAAAATGTTTTTTCCCTATTTCTCCAGATTTGTTGCCCCACAGCATTGGCAGTGACTGCGGCTACTCTTCTAGCATGGAGGGCAGTGAGACAGGATCACGAGAAGGCTCTGATATTGCCTGCTCTGAGGGAATATGCAACCATGACGAAGCAGGTCAGGCTCTAAGATGCTACGGACTCTGAAAGCAAACAGTGTTGTGTAGTTTAGTCTGTTTTCTCACAGTCTGTTTTTGTTTACCTTCTGAAGGAGATGACCAGAATGTCCATCACTGTACTGAAGACAAGGAGGAGGATGGAATAGACAGTTGTGTGGACTGCTGGCAACACTCTGAGGAAAACACTCAATGCAAGAGTAAAAAAAAGAAAAGGAAGGGCAAGGGTTTATGCAACGATCAGGTGAGAGAACAAGCTTCAGAATTCATATGCTGTATGCAGAAAATACCAAGCTGTGTACCAATATAAGTATGCACATTTCTACAGGTACAAAAAGGTGAAAGTTGTATGTCAGCTGGGGACACAGCAGGCCACAGTCCACCATCATCGCACACTTGCCGAACCAAAGAAATCTTCTCTTCCTTATGTGGCGATACATTTGCCAGCATTGCACTACGGTTACCATGGACAGTACATCAAAAGAACCTCAGCCTTCACGCTAGGCCTCCAGAGGCAAACATAAGTCTTGTCGAGCTTCTGGTTAGTGAGAAATGTCATTTAAAATGATTAGAAATACACCTTTGTCACAGCAGACAATCTGCTGTTTAATTCTAGCACTTATGTAACCTCCTCTACTCCCGTTATGTTCTCAATACAGGATGATTCCGAGGTGAGTTCCGATGAAGAGAACTGTCTGACACAGGATGAAATCCAGGCATTTCTAGAAAGAAACCAATCCTTCTACAACAACCGCCACCAGTACCGACAACTCCTGAAAGAGAAATTCACCAACTACTGCCGCTCCAATGAGCGGAGTAAGCCAGTCTGCGGAAAGTGGTTTGCCACCACCAGTGTCAACTAACTGCACTAATGACATCTTCCCCTGGGAAAAACACTCATGACCACTGCTGCAACATGTTTAGAAAGATGAAATTCTGACTTACATTTGGTGTCTTGTTCAGTCTTTCTCCTTTAAAGTAAATGTAATTCTTAATTTCTGTTGGTCATCTCTCTCTCTCTTTTGCACTTGTACACCAACACACTTTTCCATCTCTTTTCTTTGCCACTTTCTCACCTGTAATTGTTCTCTTTGACCAAGCCTAGCTATTTGTTGTTGGGTAAGAGCACAGTGGGATCAGTAATCGAGCTTTGCTAAATTTTAGGAGTCTTATTTTACGGGGGGATTTATTTTCTTCTTCTTTTTCTCGTTTCTCTTTGGTGACACTTCAGTGTAGTGGTAAAGGTTGTACCATTAAATGTGTACAGAAATTCTAAACATAGAGATTTTACAGAGAATAAACATCCATTTGTAATAAGGATTTGGGTGTGATGTTAAGAGCGCAATGTGCAAAATTTACTAAATAAAGAATATTTATTAGTATGCATTATACATTTGTTTGTTTGTTGTTGTTTTTTTTTTTCTTGACCTTATGAGAGTTCATTTATATTTTGATCTTCGAGGATCGGTAATTACTAGAGTTCTTATTCTGTGAGCCAGTTCTGTGAGTCCTGGCCTTTATCAAGTAACCACTAGGAATACATGACCCTCCAGTTTCCTTTCACAGTCGAATACTTAAGGGTTTTCATATCAAACCAATAATTACATGAGGAACTCTCTTGTATTTACCCGTGATCATTTATTTCCCCGGTTCAGTTGAACACCCGAGAGCACAGTTCTTGATTAATCCAATGCGTATTTTACTGTAAGTGTAAGTGAATGAGACAAATTCTCAAATTTACTGCTGCACAGCTCACTTTCACCATTGAAGGAGTCTGTTTCATTTGAGCGTATTTGTGTCACACCTTGATCCCTATATATATTATAGCACTATACTTCGATAGTGCTGAGTTCTCTGATACAGTGGCGTCTTTTACAGTTGGGACATTGTACGATGTGTTAACGGCATCGCTGTATGTTTTTTAATTCTGTTTTAGTTGAAGAAATCCTTTGAAATGTCAGTTGTGTTGCATCGCAAGTTTAGCACAGAATATCTCAGTGAGGCTTGATTTCTAGAAATATCAGGATAGCTGTAACACTAGCGTTAGTTCGTTTACAGCTACTTTTGTAATATGTCCCGACTAAAAGCTGTGATCACGGGGAATACGTGAAGGCAACATGCAAAACACTTGTGTTGTTTTATTTTGTTCCACTGGGTGGCGGTAGATAACCACACGGAGAGCACTCCAGGCCCGAGGGCTCAAACAGAAAGTGGGAGGTGATGTGAACCTAACAGTTACACACTCCGAGGCTCTTCGTATTTCATCCAGGGGAGCGCATGGATCCGGGCTTACGCGCACTGGCCGTCGCCGTTCTGGATGCTGCACAGACTGAGACAGGGGGCTGTGGCTGCTGCATCCCTCCATTTGAAAATTATCGCAAAAATACTGACCGCTGCAACTGTGACAGTTTGAACTAAGCAGGCAAGACGCACAGCACAGGAGCTGTTGTTTCGTGTACCGTGTCGGTGTAGACAGTACGGAGGAGATGGAGCGGTGGAAAGGCAGAGTGGCCCTGGTGACCGGAGCCTCCGTGGGGATTGGAGCGGCTACAGCCCGGGCACTAGTCCAGCAAGGCATGAGGGTTGTCGGCTGTGCCAGGAATGTCGACAAAATAGAGGTGGGCAATTCAATTTAATGTCATTAACAGCTGTGAATTGAGTCGGTCCGACACACAGGAGAAGCTAGCTCTATTAGAGCAACAAGAACTAGCTTACTGAGGTTAACCGCTAGCTAACATTAGCTTTACAACTTCAGCTAGAAACCTTTAGCCCAGCGTTGGACGCTGTCCAGCGCTATTTGTGAAATGTAGGTAACGCCGCCGTTGTAGCTCTCTTGAAATGAACAAGTCAGGCACGACGTAACGTGGGGCGACCGATTTCACCAAGGAAGAAGTGCCTCGTTAATCCCAGTAGTTTCATGAGGATGATATATTTTACTTATATTTCATCCAAAAATAACTATAGATGACACCGAGAGTGGCGTCACGAGGGGTGTCAACCATAGCTTTATCACGACAAGCTGCCGGTACCAACTTCCCAAATAAATATTTCAGGGATGTTTGTTGTACCTTGTACCTCAACACTGATAAGTGAAGGGATGGCACACACTGCCTCCTACCAAATAAGGCAGTAATGATGCTCTTACACCAGCTCCGCTCACTCCGCATATCCCACACACCCTTAATCTGTAATAATCTCTGTTATTAATCCTTGCTGGAAAAAAAAAATCACTTTCTTTTAGCTGACCCAGTCTAGTGAGGCTGGAGTTCAGGGTCAGCAGCAGCAGACCAGCATTTACAGAGTTGTCAGTTATTCTGTGTGTGTGTGTGTGTGTGTGTGTGTGTGTGTGCGCGCGCGCGCTGAAAGACACTTGAGTAAGGGAGGTACCTGCTAACAACTGATCGTTGTGTGGGCCAGTAAATAGTAGGTCACCCTGTCAATCCCTAATTCACCCGCTGCCAGTGTTAGTAATAAACTTCTTCCGGTAGAGTCAAGCTACCTCACCCCACTTTCCAAAGAGGAGGTGTCAGTGGATGCCCACGGGAGAGTCGGGGTGTCACCCAGTCTTGTAGGACACTGTAAATAAAGGGTTGTATACTGTTTATAAGACTGTCTTTCCTGAGCATAGGTTTCAGCCTCTCCACTGTCTCTCAACAGGCTGAACAACAAAATCATCCTGACAAAAATGACCCAAATTTTCTACCTTATGTAACCATGTATATGTTGTCTAAAATCAATTTTGCAACAACCCAAGCCAAGTAAATTTAAGTTTACCAACTGTTTCACTGATGTACTCCTTTATTTCATTTTTCGTACTTAGACTTTGTGCAGCACTATTAATTTCTGATGAGCTTTGGGACAAACATGATCTGATACACATCACATTTTTGAGGTCAGTGCTCATTAGCTGTATCATAGAGAGATGAAAACACAGTTCCAAACATTATTTAAGTTCTGCTCTCACTGAAAGTCTGAAAGTAATTGGTGCCGGGGGTGATTATTTTTTGTACTGCATGCAAATTTGTCAACTGCGTATAGAACCCATGAATTTATGACTGCAACTAACATATGAGGCAAAATTTCAAATGAATTGCAGTTAGTGTATTTCATCTTGTGTGACACACATTCTGGCACAAAGACTTTGGTGGAGATTGACATGAAGGCAGACATCTCCTCCAGGACAAGTGTCACTGGCCCCACCCCACTAACTCTTGTCTAACCGTAAGCCATAAGGCACTGCACCTTGCTTATCTTGTCGGACAATAATTAAGCCTTACTCTTCTCCCTCCACCGATTTCCTAGCTTCAAGCACTGGACTTCAGAATGCCTACCACACTTATTTTTAGCCAGTTTTTAGGCAACTAGTGTTTGTTTTTTCTTAAAAAGGAGGAGTGGAGCTCAGCATGCGTGACTTTAACAAAACTGTCAAATTTAAATATTTTCATGTTTGAACTGTAGAATGTCACTTAAGTATGTTCATATGTGTAGAATATTATCTACTGTGAATAACACAATATAGTAAAATATTATGGTAGGTGTCACAGAAATTACTTTTTTTTTTTTTTTCCTTCCCCCAAACATTTAGTTTTCCCACTAATGTAGGTAGCCTAAATAGATTAAATCTTCTTCAGGCCAATGTAGCTAATTTAACTGATATGAACTTAAATCAATTTGAAGTGAATTGGAAATAGTTACAACTAATTGTAACTAAGTTGGGAGAGAGGTTGGCTGAAGAGATGAATAAGGTACAGTACATCTTAACATGGTTCACAGTTGATGTTTAGAGCAGTGCCTTCCGGATTAGTCTGCATTTCTTAACAAGGGGTCATCAATGCGATACTGTGTTACATTGGACTTGATCACCTCTGATACTCCAGTCAAGCCGTTTACAGAAGACCACAAGCAAGGGATGGGATTTACTTAGAATACATCGTCATCTCGAGTCAACCTTTTCTCCCTATAGTGCGCTATTCAGTACTAGGGCTGCAACTAATTATTATTTTCATTTCATTATTTTTCATATTTTCAGAAATGCCCATCAAAGCTTCCAAAAACCCAGGGTATATCTTCAAATGTCTTGTTTCGCCCAGCCAAAAACCAAAAGGTCTTCAGTTTACATCTATTAAAGACAAAGAGAAGCAACAAGTCGTCACACTGGAGAACCTGAAACTAGAAAATGTGTAGCTTTTTGTGTCTTTTGGCTTGAAAAAGAAACTGAAACAATTAGCTGATTATCAAAATTATTTTTACAGCAATCAGTTAATCGATTAAACAACTTATCGTTTCAACTCTATAAGGTACTACTGCTGTTATACCCATTTCTACTGCTGCACTATTTACAGTTTGCAATAACATAGCTACAGTAACAATAACATTGCAAAACTTGAGATTAGTATGGGAGTAACATCAGTTTCAGGAACTCTGCTGATGATGGTATTATGAAAGCATGAAAAACAGGCGTGTATGTTATTTCAAAGTTTTAGTATTTGTTTCCTTTCCAGTGATTAAAAAATTGGGCTTTTTTTTTTTCCCCCCCATATTTCGGTCAGCTATTGTTTTTGACATGCAAGTATTTTCCCCTCCTTGACTGCACACACACACACACACACACACACACACCCATGCCCATACATGCATATAGTGAGTGTGAATTACGCAATAGATAGCCTCCCTCCATTCATACTCTGGTCACATGGTGCCTCCTGTCAATAGTTAACTGCTGCAGCTCATTTCAGGACTTGTCTGTGACTTGTGCAAGACTAAAACAAGGTCACAACATTTAAAATCTTTATACTGCTTTTGTCAGTCAGCATTAAAGAGCTGACTACATCACAGCCAGAGGAATCTTAACTATTCTTTATTATGGATTACAATACGTGAAACCAAAACCTAGATTCACCTTAGTAAATATTTGGCCGAACTATAGATAGATAGAGTGACAGGTTTCCAACTCTTCAATTCTATGAAAGATTTCATCACTTGTACAAGATGTCTGTGTGAGTTGAGGGACTAAGCCAGTATTGTACTCTCTCTGCTATATAAACTTGGTTCTTGTTGTAATAGTGCCAAAGCTGGCATGCTGCTAGTGGGGGATGCAAGTGTCCATCACTAAGTAATTGTTCCTGACTTCCTTTTTGGTGTTTATTTCTTTACATGGTGAAATAAAGCTTTTATGGTCAATTTTTCAAACAGCAATATTCTCACCTCCATAGTAAACTAGATAAACCAATGATGAAAGGCAGAAATGTATTCATATGTTTTAGGTTTCTGTTTTTCTCTGTAAACAAAACATGGAGAGAGGGGAGTGGAGAGTTGTGGCAGCAGTATTGTTTGGTGTCTCTGAGACTATGTAGTAGGCAGTTGGGGGAGCAGCAAGCTGAAGGGAAACGTGTGGTCACCATGGGCTCTGTGCAGGAATGGAGATGACATCCAAGTAGCAGCAACACAGCTTCTCATTAACTCTTGTTAAACCCTCCAAAACCAGGGGAAGAAGCTTTTATTTAGCTTGAAGAAAAATCTCTTCACGTGCAAACAATGTATTCTTTGAGGTGACAGAAAGTTTAAAAGTGGCCCCTGAGCTTAGGACAGTGCAGTCCAAAAGTGTGCCATTGAGAGGCATATGTATGCACATATTCAGTACAACCAAGCACTGCAGCATCTGAGTTGAGTGGTGAGGAGAGACACCGTCAAACAGAGGGGGCATCTAGAAAAACCTGTATGCATGTTTTGTTTTTTTTAAACTGCTGCCATATTAGAAGGATTTTAAGTCTGATGTTCACATCTGACTCAGAGGAAGAAGAGGACACCTAGTTAATGACTGAATAGAGCTTTTTTACTTTGACCTCTAAGGCGCTCTGGCCCACATAGCCCCTATCTGTGGGTTTGAGGTATCTGCTTACCTAGCAAAATATAATGCAGTAGTAAATACCCAGTTATGGGAGTATGAACTCCTGTTGCTAATCACCACAACTCAAAAAATCCCTGATTTTAAAAACAAAAATATTAGATTGATGACACTATTTATTTGTTTTCTTTGCCATATTTGGCTGGGAAATTCCATACTGGTATACCGCCCGCCCTGAAGATAGATCAGTTATTACTTACTTACTTAATAAACTCGATTTTACAAATGAAGCTTGGATAGGTTGCACTGAAATGTATTTGCTCTCTGAATCTTCTATAACTGGTTTTGCCAATATGAGTTTTATTTAGCATATGCGTATATACCTTGTAAATATAAGATAACCATAAGTATAATTTTTATGTTTTTACATCATCTGCAGGTCAGGGCTTGTGTAGAGGAAATTAGTGTCAGTGCCGCTGTTGCTCTGGGGGAGGAGACCCCCAGTAGGCTGACCTCCAGGAGGTCACATAATCCATCAAAATCAGTGCATCTAAAGATCTTTTATGCATCTAAAAAGTATAGTTTGTGTCGCTTTGTATCCAGAAGCATCAAAAACTGATTCTTTACGCTTGTTTAAAAGAATTCATCACAAATTAATGAATATGGCTTTTTATTTCGGCCAGAAGGAATGGCCACAAGCTTAGTTGGTGTCACTTCAGTGGTTAATAAAATAATTTACTGATAATTTATTTACTGTCTAGTATGTCTCTTTACTTAATGATTCAGTGTTTTAAACAGCAAGTAGTCACATTTGTTTTTAACCCAGGCTAAATGCCGAAAGAACATTTGCGTCAGGATAATAAATCTGTTTGTTTGGACAAGTCCGTTCAAAACTGATAAAGTGAAACGGACTTTTCTTGTGTGCTTTGACGCTACACACAACAAAGGCAAAATTCAAAACTTTGGCTGCTGAAACTTTAGATCAGATAAATTTAGCAAACATAATTTCTGGCTTTTTAGTGTTAAACAGATTTGTGGTTGGCTTGTGTTAGCAAGAGATTTGGAAGAGATTCTGCATTAAAGATGCCCAAAGAATCTAATCTATGTCAAATTATTGTGCTCAGCATTAAAGACAAGCAGGTTATGATAACAATACTGAGAAAACAAGCAGCATAAGTGATAGACAGATGATTTTTTTTTTCTGGATTTACAGTACTGTTGGCCTTTGGATAAGATTCAGCAGAGATTTGTAAGACTGTCAGAGTTTTTGAAGTTGTACCCACCAAATGCTAAATCAGTATGGCCCACCCACCACTCTAGCTGGCAACGCCTTTTAGATAATGGCATTTGAACTCAGTAGTCATATTCAGTTTCTGCCTCTTTTAAGACTTTGTCGACGCTGACCAATACACTATTCCAGTGGGTATGTATCTAACAGACTCCTGATTGGCTGCCTGTTAATGCAGCTCTGCACAAAGCAAAAGCCTCTTTTTAGAAGCCTTTTTTTAACTAGCCTAAGCATCTTTTATTTGAGTGAGTAAATCCTAAAATAAAACTCAAAGCCCTTGGCAGGTGAGCCAGAAGGTTAATTCCAGACCTTGGCTGACCAGCTTTGATTCGGTGCCCATTCTGAAGGAGCTAAAAGATGCTCAGTCATGCTTCAAAAGCTGAGGTGACACAACAAAAGTCAATCAGTGTGTCTCTGTCTGAAAATCTGAAGCTGTCTCAACCACCCCCTGTAGGTTGTGTCTGGACAGCTCGTCTATTCAAAGTGAATTAGATTTCACTTCAGGAAGGATTTGAAGTGGGTCAGGTCAGAAAGCTTTACTCTCTTTGTCTCACACTCTCTGCCTCACTTTGTGTTTCTATTTCTCTTTTAGTTTGTGTCCTGATTCTTCTTTATATATTTTCTATCTTGTTCTTCAAGTTTTATAAGTTTAGTGATATGTGTGATGTGATAATGTACAGTTGGGTGCTTGTTTAAACATTTCCCAAATTCACTTATGTGTTGCAAAACCCCATTTAGCCTATGTGCATTAAATATAGTATCTGTGAATAGTCCAATCACTTTGTTTTAAGATTGTGCTTTTTGGCATGTCACTTGTCATCAGTTGTACAAAAAAATCACAGCACTGCTTAACCTGCACAGTGGCTATTTTATTTCCTGTGTCAAACTCCTCCTGAATTTATTGAGTGACCTCATGGCTTTTTCAGCTCACAAGCTTTTGTCTTACCAATGCAAAAAGCTTTTCCACTGACTGTATATTTTCCACTACAGCTGTGAGCTGACAAAGACATATACCTAACTAATAATCCATCGTGTGTCCATGGATTCTGCCCCCAAGAGAAGCACCATTCGCACCACCACAACAGATCACAGAATTTCCTCATGTATGAATCCTCCCAAAGCAGCCGTCCAGATGGGGCTGGGAGATAAAACTGAACTTGATCATTATCATGAAAAAATCCTACAATAACGGTGATAAACTGATGAATCATTTTCAATAAATGTATCTGTTCTGCATATGGGTCAACCCTCACCTGTACGATACTTTATTAGGCTACAGCAATCGGCTTGTGTAGCTGACATGTGTAGGGTCAAAACAAGGGTTAAAAAAAACACACCTGAATAGGTAGATACAATACGTAGGAGACTGATGGCTTGATACCCCCTGAAAGAGCCAGTGGAATCAGATATTAAGATTTCAGTTTCACCAATGCAGTTCTATAATACAACCAGTATTGCTGCATATATATATATCAAAAAAACACTTCAATCAGTTACATTTCTCAGTACTCTATAAATTACCTAAAACTCTTGGGTCAAGTTTGTTTTAATTACTTATTTTTGCTAGATCACCTGGGTCTCATACAGTTAACAGTCTGATTTTCTAGACAGCTCAGTGACCCCTATGAATCATTCCCCCTAAACCACCACTGTGCTGTCCTCTCTGTGCTTATCTTTCAAGATGTAAGGTTTACTGGCATTGACATTCCCTCCCCGGGCCTCCTGCTATGATAGGTAGGGTGCTTCCTGTCCTGTCCTGTCCTGTCCTGTTGAAGACTTGCTGGAAAGCTCCTCTCAGTGTGTGTGTGTGTGTGTGTGTGTGTGTGTGTGTGTGTGTGTGTGTGTGTGTGTGTGTGTGTGTGTGTGTGTGTGTGTGTGTGTGTGTGTGTGTGTGTGTGAGGCCTGACGTGCAAGGGAGGAAGATGTCATGTAACTGCTAAATGCAACTGCAGCAGCAGGCCAGCACTTGTAATTGAATGTACACTCACCAAGCGCTTTATTTAGGAACACCTGTACACCTGCTTATCCATGCAGTTATCCAATCACCCAATCATGAGGCAGCAGAGTAATGCATAAAACCACGCAGACACATGTCAGGAACTTCAGTTAATGTTCACATCAAACATCAGAGTGGGTACATTTTCCAACATCTTGTGGAATCCAGGCCACGAAGAATTTCGACTGTTTTGAGAGCAAAGGGAGGCCCTACCTAGTATTAGTATGGTTTTCCTAATATAGTGCTCAGTGGATGTATATATTTGGAGTAGAGTGAGCAGAATGAGAAAGAAAGCACTTTGTGGTGAAAGGATTATATGAATCTAAAACACAAACACAAAAACAACTTGAGTTCACCAAGTTCAGTATTTCCATTTGGGGTTGGGGCTGACAAGAAAGAATGCAAATTTGATTGTTTTGGCATCAACAGCAGCCAAATTGGATTAGTTGCTGAGTGTTTGTTTGATATTGGAAACATTTTATGCCTACTTTAAGTTCACATGCTGAAAAGACCCAGCCCAGGCTGGCCCAGTTTGAAAGGTTTTCATTTTGGACTGTGTCAGATCAATGCTGTCTTCATGAGATTCTCCTATGTCTGTTTTTTGTTGTCTGGTCAGGGCTCAAGTTATCATAAACTTAGTATGCATTAAAATGTGGGTCATAGCCAGCATTAGGGCCATCCTCAGGCCTGCGGTGAGAGCAATGTTGTACCAATGGCCAGCATCAGGTGCAGAAAAAACACATCACATGAGATAGAAGAGGCATGTGATTCATGCTTTTCACAAGAAAGTAGCTTCACCCCTCAGCATGTTTTAACTACAAACAACAGAAATGGAGAGCCATTTTTATCATCTGATGCCCATGTGAATATTATGAATAAAGGCTGCTCTCTGTAGTTACTGTAGTATTGAAGTATTGCAGAAATGTCAAACTCGCACAGTTTTCTTTCTTATTTAGGATAAATACCTGTGTCTGACTCTTCCTGGTTTTAATCACTTTGTTTGGGAAAATAACATCCAACCGCACTGGTTACACCAGTCTGTTACACAACACCTGGCTGCCTGCTCTGTCTGTAGTCTTTCAGGGTTATAAAAGCCTTTTCATTTAAGCCTGATACTTATACCGAACATCAGTTGTTATGTACTTGTAATCATAGACAGTGTTTTTCAGTAAACCCATTACTGTATTTCAGAGTGCTGCTAGGTTTTCTGAATTACCCCATGGTTATGTTAATTTGTTAGTTACTAACAAAGAGTGTAATTATTTTTCTTATCTCCCCGGCTTGATTAGACATTCCTGAGGGAAGTACTGTAAAGCCACCCTGTTCAACCTTTAGACCCTTTAGCGGCAATCTTTCAGTTTGTGAAGAAGAGATAATAGCACAACCATCCCTTCTATCCTGCTGCAATCATATTATACAGTCTGCTGTCACCTTTGACCCCACACTTGGTATGATTGTGCTCAGGTGAAACCTGAAAGAGTTTATTTGTATGTCGCACAACAGTAGTTCAGCTGCATAATGAGTTAGAGGACTTAGCAGAATAAACCATCACAACTGGATGTGTTCCTCAGAGACCTTCTTTGTTGTTTTCAAAATAAAATGAGGGATGAATTTTACTCATTTTCTGTGGAGTGGCTTCAAGCACCATTTGGCTCTCTGATTCATGGCTTTAGGAGGAATCGTTTCTTACAATTCAGTGGTTACACTTGTGAAGATAATGGCACTACATTAGTCATAAGTGAGTTCATCTATTGGGTGGATTTTTCCATGCAGTTCTACTTGCAGGACCCTCCTGTGCTACTGTTCTCCTGCCTTCTTACAGAGTATATCAAAATGAAATCTGAATGCATTTTGATCAGCTTTAATGCAGTATGCTTCAGGTTTTGTTTTCTGTCTCTCTCTCTCTCTCTCGCTCCTTCTGTTTCACTTTCTGGCTGCCAACCCTCCCTCCCCCTTTCCTCCCTCCTTGTGCACACTTTCTGTGATCACTGGACAACAGTCTGGGTAATGAGGATGAAAATGCATCATGACAGGCAAAATTGTTTTGTGTGTCACAGGTACTTAAGAGACAAGACAGAGAGGATGAAAAGGGGAGGGGTTACTGGCTGAATTATGGATGCATTAATTCTTTTTTTCTTTTTCTTTTTTTAACCGCCTACTAGTCTTTTCAGAGAATAAGAGGAGGCACAGCGCCCTAAAACACAAACCCTCTTGTGTCTTGGAGAACTCAGCAGTCAACTTGAGACAGATATTTCTCAGCTGTCTCTGCTCATCGCTACTGCCTTGTGCTACTGATCTGGCTCACCTCCTAAAGCTTGTCTGCCGTCAGCGCTACAGCATCTTTATTTTCACCTTCTAAAGCGAATTGTTTTGCTGGTCCATTTACACCAGTTCCACGTGAGTGGGTGAATGATTGATAACCATGGTGTGGGACAGCAATGTCCCTTGCATTGACCTTATATAACAGCCCCCTGAAGGGCTTAAAGGCCATGAATGTAACTATGTGGGCATGTACACATACAGTATATCTGAGAGTGCTGCGTGGGTGTATGTACACCCATTACTCTAACATGTAAAGGCTTTATGACCTTTTTGTAGGTTTTTATCTTCGGTATTGGTCTTATCAAGACTGTGTGGGTAATTGCAAACAGCGATTCTATTTAAGTCACAGAGTTCTTTGTATCTGTGCAGTCCACACAAGACCAAACCATATGAAAGTAACTGATAATACAAGTGATATGAAAATAGGTTTGTGTGTTTAAAATGTTTTGAATTTCATAAATATTGTCCAAAGAAAACCAGTAACATGGAAAAATAAAATTAGTACACCAAGTAGTTCAGAACATGAATGTTGCATTGAGAGAAAAAGAGTTACATAATGTCATTAGCTGTTTCCATTTTGGTTTATTGGATTCTGATGTTGTATTCGGTTGATTTGGGTGTGTCCTGGGCACCTCCAGTACACTTTGCCCTCAAACATACCTAATGTAGCTTCGTTTTATTTTTCATTTCACCAAGGCTCATTTAGCAGCGCTGTGGTGTGAGTCTGTCACTGAGAAATGGTGTATGCTTGTCTCACACTCATTTCTTAGCCCTTTAAAGGTGTGATGCTGAGCATGCCAAAACCTGAAGATATCCTGTTTCAGTTTGGATTGGGATGAATGAACGGTGTGTAGACTGCATTTTGCCAACTATGCTGCTGTCGCTTCACTTTCAGGCTTGGTTGCTTACCTGTGGGACAGTGCGGTGTAGTGCTATTTCTGTAGGCATGGCCAGCATGAGGGCTGCTACTGACCGAAGCATTACAGCTGGTTCCAGAGCTCCCTCGCTCTCGCGCTCTCTCTCTCTCTCTCTCACTCACACTCACACTCACACACACACACACACACACACACACACACACACACACACACACACACACACACACACACACACACACTCACAGCCTGAGACTTCCTGTAGTTGGACCAAGATCATAGCCTGTTTGCTCTGCTGCTCCTACTTAAGTCTTAGTAACACAACTAATTCTAACAAAAGACAGGCCTGGCTTCCCCTCTATGGTAACCTCCTTTCTGAATAGAGAAGAGCCTCTCCACTAGTCCGTCTACCTTCTCCTTCCTGATTCAGGCAAGTCTGAATTTAAGAGCCGTGGTCTAAAGGCAGCTCGAACACTTAACTTTAAAGATGTTACTTCAGTTGAACAGGACTGTGATCACAACTTCACAGTAAGGGAATGGACAAAAGGGAGAGCTTCACCTTTCTACAATATGGTCAAAAGAGTTGGTTTTAGTCTTTACAGATAAGACAAGTGTTTTCAGTGTTTAGCATTTTGACAGCTTTATTCATGTAATGCCTTCTCTCTGGATAATCCATGTTAAACAGCTTAGAGGAAGAGCAGGGAAATCTGCAAACTCCAAGTGTGAGATAGGGTGCATTCACTCTATTACTCATTTTGTTACAAAAAAGCCAAAGTGATCCCTCTATCCAATTTCATCCTGATTATAAAAAGCAGTCTTCACAAATATACTTAGTTTCCTTAAGGAGCTGCAGCAGTGGCTGCTGTGATCAGCAGATATACTGCAGTACAAACAGTATGTCCAAGTGTCAGTCATTGAAAAGATAATCCCACAACATAGTTACATTTATCCACACTACTACATATGATGATTTTCAAACTTTCTGCTGCTGCTTTCTTAATTTATGTTCTGGATGTAAACTGTCATGAAATTTCAGATATCAGATCACGCTGCCTCTTAGCTTTATCCCAGGAAGTGCACAACATTTGTGACCTTGGATATGTACTTCCTATCTTTACTACATGCTACGTTCTGCCTACAATGCAACTCAACTGAAGGAATTTTGCAAATATAAAGGGGGATTATGTCGTTACGGGCTAATTGTGTTTGTGGACCTTAAAGAAATGGTTGAAAGTTGTGGGGTTTGTACAAATCTATTAACTGCATGCCTGGACAGGAGTGAAAGAACCAGTCCAACCCTCTCATACTCTTGGCCAGGTAGATATCATGAATTTTGATGTGATTGAATGCCAAGTTTAATTGACTTCTCTTTGTGATTTACCACATTACTCACAACGCCATTTTTGTGGTGAACTTGTTGCTTTCATCCACAGATAGCCATAGGTATAAGTAAATCCTGACCTTTTTATATTTAGCTGGCTTGATTATTTTAAATACTCATGGTCAACCCCCTCGACATGTCACGTTGCTGCTCTGAATTCTGTTCTGTTATCATTACAGATTGTCCAGAGTTAGTACTTCTAACAGTGTTTTGATGGACCTCTTCTTCTGTGGTTGGACAACAGTACAGTGATGAATCTGAAAATAAGCTCTTGCTGTTTCCTTATGTTGGACTGAAACCAATGCCAACATTTATTTTTGATTGTTTAAATCTGTGATACCCAACCACGTGGAATCATTTGCTAAAAGTATTGTATAAACAGATGGAATTGATAGCTGAAAATACTGGACAAGTGGTTGAAACATCCAGCTTCTACCACTCTAAGTGGTTGTAGAATGGATGTAAACTTGACCAAAGCAAGCCTCAACATTTAAAATCAGTTGCATGGAAATGATAACTATCTCCACTTTTATGTAATCTGTAGTGTTAAATGACCAGTTTATAATCCAATCATAAGGGCATATTTGGAGCATGACAGGTGGTTTCGATGAGCTCATCTGAGAGGGCTGTGAAGGTATGTCAGACAAATAAGGCCGTGAACCACAGGTTTAGATCTCTGAAAAAAAAAAAATGCTATCAGGTTCCATTGTACCTGTGCTGAAAATATCCGCATGCAACTTCGTGTTCATGTATCAAGTAAGACCAACACAAAATGTACTCATTATTTCAGGGCACAGGAGCTTTTGTAAGATGTTGTAAAAGGTTTAGAGGCTCAGTTTTTCTTTAGACGTCTTGAAGATTTAATCCTCTTGGCTGCACAGACACTAACACAGGCAGAGTGTTACACAGTGCTGTCCATCATCTCTGTCTGCCACCAGCCCCGCCCATATCACCCACACTCCTCCTGTCTGACTGGCACCCAGAATGAGACATCAGGTGACTGGTGCAGCTGTGCCTAGCGGGGGTGATATGTGTCAGTTGGTATCAAACCCCACAGTGGTGGACAGCCAGCTGACCTGGTTGGAGTGTAGCCTGCTCGGCCTGCTGCAGGCTCAGCCCAGTTGTATCCCAAAGAAAGAGGGATCCCATCGGTGCAAAGCTTGCTTCTTTTCATCCAGGGTCACGATTTGGACTTTGGTAGAAGGTGGAATTTCTATTAATATGCTTTTTATTATCAGGAAAAAACATAATCAGACTGGAGTGGTTTTGGCTACACTGCTGCTGACTCTGGCCTTCTACTGATGTGGTGTTGATTTTATGGCTGCACATTCTCACTGCCTTCTCAGTGTTTGAGTCAGTAGGGCGTAGGGTGGGACTCTGTCTTAATTATGGTGGTGGAGGTTAATCATTTGTATCTCTTGCCTAACAGTGTCTCAGTCCTGATAATAACTTTATGGCCACATATGTGGCATCTTATATTGTCAAAACTGTGGTGTTTATTATCTTTGAACAGTTATGCGTGTTGTCAAATTGGGTCTGATTTGTGTTTTTCAGAAGCTGGCAGCAGAATGTCAGAGTGCAGGCTACAGTGGCACACTTATCCCTTACAAGTGTGACCTGTCCAATGAGGAGGAGATCCTGTCCATGTTTTCAGCAATCAAGACGCAGCACAAGGGCGTGGACGTATGCATCAACAATGCTGGACTGGCCCACAATGAGCCCTTGCTCAGCGGACGGACAGAGGGCTGGAGGAACATGATTGATGTGGGTGGATCACTGACACACAAATGTTAATGCTTAGGCAGAAACAAGCTGGAAAGAAAATTGTAATTTTTAGCTGGGATGAGAGTAGAATTATCTCCTTACATGAATGTTTTATAGATTTTGAGGTTGCTCTGCTCAAAGGGAGAAGCAGAGGGAGGAGCTGAAATGATTTTCCAGTGTGAGTGGAAATCTCGAGTTTGTAGAGTAACAGCTAAAGCAGAAATGTGTGGATCCCCTCGTCTCCCAGAGGCAGCTTCAGTGGCTCTGAGGAGAACCCCTGGCACAGCAGAGGCCCACTAATGAAAGCCAGCACTATTTCTCTTGTTGTGACTTTACATCCTGATTCACTGAGCTCTTGACCACTGAGGACCCCCTGCTCTGAAGTCTCTGTCGCCAGAGTCCTGCATTCGTAACACTTGTCCATCTGTTGTCATGGCAGCCCACATGAATGTGTGTAGCAGATTATTTTTAGCCAGTGTTTAATCTGTACGCTGACCTTGTTTGGTCACCTCCCTATCTTGCCACCATGTTGGCTTTAACCTGCCATCTATGAGTAACAGTAGCAGATTAGAGGCTACAACCTGTACTGGAACAGCAGGTTCAGATGATCTAACCCACTGACCCAGTAAAGATCAGTCATCTGAATTGATAGTGCTATCAAGTGGCATTCTTAAATAAGATTTAACAATAAAACACAATTAAGTTCTGTAAATGATTGAGCACATTGATGATACATAAATGGTTAAATGAAGTTGCTCTCTTCATCTCCCCTGCAGGTGAATGTCTTAGCCTTGTCTATCTGCACCCGTGAGGCATACAAATCAATGAAGGAGAGGAATGTGGATGATGGCCACATCATCAATATTAACAGGTAAACTATACGGACAACCTTCAAATCTCAGAGAAAATGTAAAAATTAATCTGATGATACTTCAGCCTGTTTGTTCGGGATGATTTTCATCCAGCAGGCAATAAATAAAGCCAATTTTGAGCCCCACCTGGCCCATTCTGGACACCTAACAATGTGAAGGACTGATATTCAATTATTTAATTGGCATTATAGTAAAAGTTGAATTTATTATAGACTTGTTGAATTTTGTAGATCTATTAACTGATTTAATGGCTATTTTTGGGAACCCTTCTTTACCTCTAAAACGCACTAAGACATTGTATATGATATTCAACCATACAAATAAACTTGACTTGTGAGAAATATTGCTGTATAAGTGAGCAACTGGAGGCATTTAAAATAACATGACAAGTAAATCAGAGACTGTAGGGATTAGGAATTTATTACCTTAATTTGGATTGAATCAAGATTAAGATACAAAATGTAGTTTCTGTCTCATACATCTCTATCTCTTCTTCTATCTTCTACAGTATGGGTGGGCACCGAATGGTGCCAAGTGCTGATGAGCATTTCTACTGTGCCACTAAATACGCTGTGACTGCTCTAACTGAGGGGATACGCCAAGAGCTTCGAGAAGCAAATACCCACATTAGAGCCACAGTAAGTTAGTTTTCACCACCAGAGTGCGTAGGTCCTTCTTTGGCCTGTGCCATTGGTAACTTACTGGATGACAAAATTGATCTCTACAATAGGCCTTCACTTTGAAATGAGAGACAGTGTGTTTTTCTCTGTGAATGCATTTGACAACAGTAAGCAGTACATTTCTCACGCATTTCACCTCCTCTGCAGTGTATATCCCCTGGAATAGTGGAGACTGAGTTTGCCTTCCGGCACCATAACAGTGATCCAGAGAAAGCAGCTGCAGTGTATGAGAGTATGAAAGTAAGAGTCAACAGATGTGTTTCACAAAGTGAAAATACCCCGAGTACTGTTGCATCAATAATACCTCTTTTCTGCATTTTTCAGTGTTTGAAAGCAGAAGACATAGCCAGTGCAGTCACGTTTGTCCTCAGTGCCCCTCCTCACGTCCAGGTATCTCTGTCTTACTCTTGCTTTTATACCAGTAAGTGCATGGTTTGGTTTCTGTATTGATCTCCCTTGTTCTTTTTGTCAGATTGGAGATGTGCAGATGAGGCCAGTAGAGCAGGTGTCATAGCAGTTAAACAGGAAGCTGAAGGAGGAGCAGAAAGATGGCAGCCATGGTGACTCCTTAGCGACCTCTGCTGGGCAAGGGAAGGGGGGGTAAAATAAATCAACTACAGCTGTTTTGGATCTGCAGAGATGTGGTCAAGGAGTGATGGAGCCTCAAGGAGGCTGTGCAAGGAAATGAAGGGTGTGGACTTGGTAAACCACTACAATAATACTACTGAATGCGGCAACCTGGTATGTGTGAATTATTGAGCCCAGTCCTGAACTGGGCTGACTCCAGACTACAGTAGGAACAAATGACAAAGGAGAGTTGCTGCTCTGCTGTGCGGTCATCTGCACGACCATCACTTCAGAGGGATGAGTATGCCATTGATTGCACATGTTTTTTTGTTTTGTTTTTGTAGGTCATATGACATATCGTTTTGGAATTAAATAGAGTAATTGCTGTTTATAATTTTTTTATGAATATTTTAACTTCTGATCATAGATAGATGTGGTCTCATTCACTAACCATAGAAAATACTATCTCATACTCGCTGTAACTAACCGGCAACAGTGTGTCCATCCTGCCACCTGTACTCACCATCTTCATTGGGTTACCCTTGTTTGGATCTATCCGGTTTTCAGCCCCATATAAGGAATCAGGAAAAGAATAAAACAGAGATTCCATTGTCTGTTAAGCACAGGGGTTTCTCTAATTTGCCTGTGTAATTTCAGTTCTTCTGCACTTTTGATTAATTTGTGGGGAGTTATCAGAAGGAAACACTGGCAACTTACATATGGGAGGAAACTAACTCAGTGCACATGTATACCCTAGAAATGTGTACCTTTCAGTGGAAATTTCTCATTAAATGACTAAATAAAAACTTCTGCCCAGACGTAAGTAATGTTTTGTGTTGTGTTCACCAGACAGACTGTTAGCATCAACTTTTCATTGCAGAAATAAGATCCAAGCTGTGGACTTTGTTGTTATGTTTTTATTACACCTTACATGACATGATGTAAGAGTTGCATGACCCATGTTGTCATCTGTTAACCACCAGCACATATCATTTTCATCAGCAGTGCCCTGTTGCATTTGACCTAATAAATGTGTTAGCCACAATGAACTGGTCAACAGTGCTTTAAGTTTTAAGGGAAGATGTATGAACTGTGAATGTTAAATAGTGGCACTTTGTCATTTCATTAGCTAGAATGTAAGTGCTACATTTAAGTACAGTATCTGATCATAGATTTGTCAACACTCACAAGTGCATCAATAAACATGGCCAAAAGATGGCGCTCTTAGCAAAGTAAAGTCCACAAATGAGGCTAGTGAAACATCTGTTTAGTCCTGAGGGCCACTCCTTTGTCCTTGGGAGCTCTCATGACAGGAAATGCGGGCCAGATGTTGAAGATGCACACAAGAATGCATACACGAACATTCTTCTTGTAAACACGTATCTGTCCACAAAATCTTGTCACATTAAACATGAACAAAACAGCCGAGGTCCAGCAAAATTGTGAGATTTTGTTGAACCTCTGCTGTTTTGTTCATGTTTAATGAACAGGCTTACAAAAAATTGCATTGCAGAGCATTTTAAATTATCTGCACGGCAGACATGCAGCAGCACGTTTTCACAATCATGTAAATAATTTCTGTAGCATACTTCTGTTTATTTTATTTATTTTTTTTTACCAGAAGCTTGTTCAAGATTAAAGAGTAATGGCAAACACGTTCTGATTAACTTGAGCTTGTTAACAATCTGCCATTAACGGTGGCATGGTGAACATTTTGGTTGTGTAAAGGAAAAAGGTATCAGAAGTTCGTCTGGACAGGAGGTTTTTCAGGTACACAGATGTTGGAGCTGATGACAGCTATGACTGGATATCTGTCTCTTCCTCCCCTATCATAATATGGTTTTTTTGACATCTCATCCAGGCTGTATGGAGTGATTGACAGCCTCAGTTTCTGTTGGAGAAATGTACCAAAAATATGAACACACCACTTGATCTTATATGAACATGACATGGTAACGGAGGCACATGGGTATTACATGCAGTGTTTTGAATGGAGAACAAGCAAATGGTAAGTGTGGGTTACCTGCATGAGTGAGCCAGGCAGCACCCACAATGTGTGAATTGCGCCCAAAGGAATCCAGATGATGGAGGCCATGGCAATGACCCAACCAACCCCCTGAGCCCAAGGAGGGAAGACATAGTCCTCATAGCGGGCTGGTTTGAACTTGATGATGGAGAAAACGAGGATGACCTGCAGGAAGAAACATTTAAAGTTTAGTCGTGACACTCTTAGATGAATCTCAGTTTTGCTTTAGAGGGAAAATAAAAATCTAAATCTAGCTGATGTAAAAAAACAAGAAAACAAACAAAAAAAAAAAGCCTGCTGACTTACAGCGATCAGCACAGGAGCAACTATTAACCAACACAGTCTGAGGAAGATATTTGCTCTTTTTCCATTCATCTCTTCTAGGTTGTCTGAAAGCCGATTCACACCTGTAAGTGGAAAGTTACTTCAGACAAATCCTCACCTGTCAGCGAACAGACATGCATATTTTATTTTCACGTTGCTGTAGTTTTATAGCATTGTGGCTATAAAAATGAAGGTCAGATACTATATATAGCCTTAAAATGGGTAAGATGGGTCTACCTTTGGAGCAAGCTGCTGTGTATCATCACATTAACTGGCCACTGAAAAAGGAATATAGCTCAACATGATTTTCTCACCATAACTCCAACAGATGGCTATAACCTCAAAGAATGCCAGAAACATGATGGACACTATTGCAGTGTAATGGTCCATCAGCTGGAAAACATAGATTCCCACCTGGACAGAGAGAGAAACACTCTTAAGCACGGCACGTACAAGACTGAAGTTCTTATAATTTGGATATAATTTGGTTAAAAGTCCAGTGAAGTAGAGTCAAACTCTGTACCTGCATGACACAAGGTATTCCTAAAAGGTAGGCTATACCACAAACAGCAAGAACAAAGAGCTCCTTCCGCTTGAAAAATGTAATCAGTTGTGGGTAGAATTGATCCATGAGGCTGGTCGCCATCACTTCAACCATTGCAAACTGAGAAAAAAGAAAAAAGAAATCTGAGTTGTACTGTAGCTCCTTAAGAGTTTTTTTTCCCCCTCCAGATTATTACCAGAGTTGCAATGTTGTTTCCCTGATTTTCCAATTAACTACCTCACTGTCCAGTCCAAGGCAAAACAGCATGAAGAAGAACATCACAGCCCAGAGCTGAGACACTGGCATGTTGGCAAAGGCTTGTGGGTACACGACATAAACGAGTCCTGGACCTGAATACACAAGATGTCAATGTGACATTGCCGACTAAAAAGTTTACATTCTAAAGAATGAACTTCTTTTCAGTCGGCGTTTTTAAACTGAGTTTCTCCTCTCCTTTGTCGTATCATCATTTTTTTTTATTTTGCCAGTATGACTCATATTTCATTGGATTGTAGCTTGGTCACTTGACTTTTCTATAGTCCAAATTCTTATATACATTTATAAAAATTACTGTAACATATGTACCAGGAACAGGACCATTGTCTTGCAAGAATACCGATACTTTTGTTACCATCAACAGCCAGATCGCTGACGGGAATGCCCTGCAGATGAGACATGTATCCAAAGGCAGAGAAAATGACGAAACCTGCCAGGATACTGGTGAGGGAGTTGATGATGGATATAGTCAGGGTGTCCCTGCGGGCAGAGAAGATGTTCTTTATATCACTTTCTTACTGCACAGAGATCAGTTTTGCAACTCGGGGGGGGGGGGGTGAGGATTTCTGACTTATTACTTCAGAACATTGTTGTTGAAAGAGTTGTAGCTGGACATGACGAAGAGGGAGCCAAAACCAATCCCAATGGAGTTAAAGATCTGAGCTGCAGCATTCACCCACACCTGCAACACAGAGGGATGTTCATTCAAAACTATTGATTAACACTGTTCACTGCTAGTACCAATCAGCAATACCTATGCCAATACTAACAGTATAAATCTTTAGCTAACTGCTCTCATATTCCAGTCAGGTCGGACAGAACCAGTATTTTTTTCGAATTCCTGGAGTGCTCTGTCGTCTTTCTTACCTCCACTGAGAGCAGGTTGTCCCACTCTGGCACAATGAAGAAGTTTATTCCATCTAATGCTCCAGGAAGCTGCACATTATTAATGAGCAGTGCGATCAGGATAACATACGGGAACAGAGCAGTGAAGTACACCACCTACACACAGAAACAAACAAGGTGTGTTATTCAGTCCTTGTCCAGCAGTCTTTCTCCCGGTCTCAGTCTCCCTTTCTCTCTCTATTCCCTCACCTTGCCAGTTGATTTCACCCCCTTGAAGATGCAAAAGTAAATGAGGATCCAAGCCAGGAGAAGGATAAGGCAAAGTTCCCACCGTATCACTCCTGTCTCCTCCAAACCACTAGTCTGCTCCAGCATCTTATATCTCCAAAGAAGCCAAAAAAAAGAGACATCATAGAAGTTATTAAACTCTTGATTACATTCTACATTAATCCTCTAATTATGCCTCTAAAATGAACACACTACAGGCTTTAACATACTGATGAGTCCAAAATTATTTCCTGTCGTGATGAAGTAGTCATTGCAATCAGATGGACATTGGGCAGGGAAGCATTTACATGTGGTGGACAACAGGGTTCCATTTTGGGCCTTTTAATTTTTCCGATCCATTCTGGTTTTAGTTTTGACATAGTCTGACCACCCTTGATTGCTTACCATTTTTATCAACTAAATACTATCTCTGTAAGTGTTTATTTGCCAGAGTATTGCCCAGCAATATCTCTTCCCTGATATGATGCAAATGGTAATATGATTCGATGTCAAGTTATTGTGACCTCAGGTGGGAAATTCTAATTTCAATATGGATTTTCATTTTAGGGATGGTCAACCACTTCGGTCCAGAGTGAAATACCTCAACATCTAGATGGATTGCTATGGAATTTAGTTTGTTCATGGTACCCAGAAGATGAACCCCAAAGATTTTTGTGATCCCCTGACTTTGGATTACCATGCAACACGTTCCAGATATTCTTTGTCTGTGTGAATTTTTTGTGATCCCTTACTTTTCATCTAGCACCATCAACAGATAAAAATTTGGATTTGTTCAATACCTTCATGAATACTTACACACACATCTCTTAACACACTAATGCTCACAACGTGATAAACCTTTCTAATGTAGTTTGCCAAAAACCTTCATTCTGACACCACCCTCTGGCCAATTATTATATTCATTTCAACACATCTACTAAAGATCAAAAACTAATTTTGGAACATGAACCTTTATCTATCTAACAAATTGGTTGTCCATACAAAGAACATGACAGCCCAACAGAGCCACTAGTGTGGGTGTGGACTCTCAACGGGGACTGTTGTCACACAAAATAAAAGTTCCCTCTGACTGACTGATCAGTGATTACTGCTAATGCTTTACAGCAAAAATGATTTTGCATGTTCATTTGGGTTTCCGTCCACAGCCCAAAGACATGAGAGTTTCTAGAGTTTAAATCATGTGGGAGCAGGAGCCTTAATGTGTTTGTCTACCAAGAGTAACCCTGTAACTGCCGACCAAACAAGCTTCCCGCTATGACTTTTGACAAATGAATCATTTCCTAAGCAATCACAAGGGAGTTTTGGCAGTCACCACCAAATAATTCACTAAAATTTAACAATCACTTGCTTGGCTGACAAATTCCACGTAATTTAAAATGTTTTAACCTCGACATGCATTCCATTCCCACGTTGATCCACTAACTGCAGTTAAACAAGTTAATAAGTAAACCAATTTGAAAATGTGATGTTTCATTCCACTGTCTAAACAGCAAGCTATCCACAATGAAGAATCTAGGATGAAAATCTTCTGCATGACATCAGTGCATACTGGCAAGCGAATCCCAATTCTTCCCATTTTTTTCTTCACATTTTACATCAGACTATTGATGAAGTTAAAAGGTTAAAAGTAACATTTCCACTCTTCCTTAAGATATTTTATTTGTTTGCCAGAGTCTTATCACTAACCTTCACCTTGAGTGATATCCCACACATGTCAGTGATAAGATGTGGTTAATGAAACCGAAAAAAAGAGAAAAAAGAGGGAGGTATGACATGTACTTTGCTTTGTGATCAATATGTCATGTGGGGGGGGGGGTAATCCTCCCATCACAACTATATTTACAGATACTAAACAGAGTCCAACTCTTCATTCGCACCTGGACTCATAGTGGCCCTTAACTTGACGTTCCAAAATGTTCCTCTTTGTAACCATGTTTTTAGTTAATCTCCCCGCCTCCTGAACATTCCTATGGCTTTTATACCTACTGCTTTGATTTAGTCAAAACCTTTTTTTTAATCCCTTTACATTCCTTAGTCACCTCTCTCCTCTTTAAAGGGGATTGACTTCAGTGAAGTAGTGGTTTTTAAAATGAGAAATCATCTCTATATATGTTTTATATCATAAGCTAGGATATGTTGTTTTTGAAATTATTTTTCTATATGATTGTTTGTGAATATCTGATGTTATTGATTGCCTGTGATGAATTTGCTGATCTTTAAGATATTGATGCCCTGCTGGAATTTACCTAATTATGTGCACTCCCACTTTCTTGGCTGCACCTGGTGCTACTCTGATTGCCTGGCGGCCAGTTCTACCTGTGAGCTGTCTCTTGTTTTTACATGCCCCAATGAAGGCTGTGAGTTGAAGGCGGTAAGTACATTTATTAAAGGCTTTTAATTTTTGCAAAGCAGTGTGCCTTGGATCCGAAGAGGACCTGCTTTTTGTTACCTGGATCTGTGAAACAGTACTCCTCAGCCAATCTACCGACATTTGCTTTTTACTAAATATGTGGTTTCGATTTAATTTTATGTTCAGATTAGGCTTTTTTTTCACTCCTGATATAATCGGCAGAGTTTGTGTTACAAGGCAGCCCAGCCTCTTGTCAAACTACAGCGATTCTGTAATCCTGTTATAATGTAATCACTATCTAGTCTGCTTTTAGAATTCTGAGCAGCAGCACTGCTTTCTCCCACACAGTGAAACATACTTGAAGAACTCCTGGCTAGCTGTGGAGCTGCTGTTGGTGGCCTGATTATCACAGTTAGGTGTGTTCCAGGTGTTGTTGCAGTTCTGCCAGGGTAGGGGTTCCTGGAAGGAGCTGAAGAGATAATAAAGAGCCCAGGTGATGACAACATTGTAGTAGGTGCACATTATGAAGGAGATTGCCACTGATGCCATGCCCACTCCTGAGGACAGACAAAAATAATGTCAGAATAAAGTTTTTTCACAGTCCGACAAAATTCCATGTTCCAGTTTGGACACTTTTCAGTGACCGGAAACATTCATTCATGCCACATAGTACCTTTTAACAGTGGGCAGACATTAGCCAGAGCATGGACAGGCCCTCTCCTCATGTACTGACCCACAGTCAGCTCCATGTAGAGCAGAGGGATCCCCAACACCACCAGCATGAACAGGTAGGGCACCAGAAAGGCACCTGACAGGAAGTGACAGCGAGTCAACTGTCGTACACATTTTGCTCGCAAAGGAGGTTACGGCTGTGCTAGTTTTATGGTGTCCTCTAATCTTTAACTGCTGTGAAAGTCATGCTGCACCTAAATGTCTTACCTTATATCTTGGGTCATTTTACATTTTTATTATTGTAAACCAATGTTCCTACAAGCTGTGCATGTAGAACTTTACTGTACAGTTGGGCTTGTGACACATACTCTTACAGGAAATGCACTGAGATCATTTCAGAATTTTTGAACAAAATAAAACAGTTTGAACCTTTTTCAACACAATCAGTATTACCAACAAAGTGTTTGAATTAGGGCTCACCAATAACACATTATAGTAACCTTCAGAACCAGTTTTGCGACCTGTGTATATATACATTATGTACAGAGGGTGGTCTGGTTCCATAATTCTGTGTGAAGATGATTTATCTGGTTTCTGGTTTCTCACCTCCTCCACTCCTGTAGCAGAGATAGGGGAACCTCCAAACGTTGCCCAGACCTACAGCACAGCCGATCCCAGCCAGAGTGAACTCTATCTGCCTGCTCCATGTTGGTCTGCTGAGCTGTTGATCCATTTCTGCTTCCAGTGATCACTGTCGCTCGTCTGGACCCAGCTCCATGGAAACATTGGCAGGATTTTAAGTGAGTCTGGGTGACCTTCCTTTTTATTATCCTTAATGATTAGCTTAGCAGAAACACTCCAGCATGCAACGGCTTCTAGGCTCCGGAGAGGGAAATGTCTGTCTAAGTTATTAGGTGTTACAAAACTCATCAGATTTGTAGTGTTGAATAACATGTAAAATGCACAAGGGTTAAATAAATGTGCAGATATATATATTTTTTTTTTGAAAAGCAAATTTTTAACACAGTTATTCACAATACAGGCAACCTTAATTACTCTGTTGAAGGCCAAAATAAGTCCCTTTTAACAGGACAGTTACTATAACTCTTCTAGCTGGATGTGAAAAGGCTTCCCTTTTTTTTGTACATTATTCAAAACTTTTTTTTACATTGATTGCTTAGTAAGTGTGAAAATTCTCAATTTTGCAGGGACAGTACATTCAGCTTCATGTTTTTAAAATATCATTGACAAAGTTGATTGGGTCAGCAATTATCTATGGAGTTAAGAAGCTCATGCAAAGAAAGGCGACAGGACATAACTATTCATTTAGACTTCTAATAAAGTCAACATGCGCTCTGCTCCTCTGTAACACCAAGATCTTTACATCCACAAGAAATCTAAACACTTTTATGACCAGGTTGTTTCGTATGCCACATGTGAGTTTCTGGAAAAATTACATAATTTGTTCTTAGCAACACATGTTATAACACAGATTTCACACAGATTTTCCTACAGTGATAACCTTTATTATAAGCAGAGATATGGATAGTGGCTCTTTAAATGTGTAACCATGAAGAAAAACAACAAACAAAACCACACATCAGCTCTCTACAGAGCATTTATCAACTAGCTCTCTTTGTTTTCACTTGTCTTTGCAATTAGGTTCATGTCCCAGTTGGATATTAATTGATTTCCTTCATTGTCCCATATCACTCATGAGGAATCAACATATTTCTCACCTCGACATTTTAGAGACAATGTTTTAACTCTATTTGACAAATAAACATTATTCGGTGATTGCCCGCAAAATAAAGGTTAGTTCAGAAAAAATCATGTTTCAACAACATGTTATATTGCTTGAAGAGATTCCGTTGCTGTATATGGGCCTCACCACTAGCTTCATTGGGGCCGTCTGTTAGCCTGAAGTTCTTGCCCTTGCAGCATGAGAAGTCGAGGCCCCATATAGTACACAGGCAGTCCTAGAACGCTCAGCGGGTTGTTTGGGTGTTAGTGGAAAAAGATATTTTGAAGAAGCTGACAAGTGAACCATCACCAAGCTTAATCTGACCGATCAAAACCAGTCCGAGACCTTAACTCTGCAAAGGTTGGGAATCTAAACGTGGGCCATGTGGATCGACCACCCCAAAACAGGGTTTATCAGCTGGTTCACCATGCATACGGAGGTACCTGCTATGGTGCAGTTCGTGGCATAATAACAATATGACTGTATCACAGCAATCCACGACCATGGTAATGATACCAAAGGAGATACATACTACGTGTTCTGGTCATTGAACACCAGCCTCTTTCAGGGAAATTGCCGTGATTGTTGCTGCGGGCCGCTTGGGTAAGAGGACATTTAAACAACCACGCCTATTTTTAATTATTACGAAACGGCATCCTCTGCTTGTGGAGGAGGGGTGGCTGATCAGCTCAGTCAAGTGATAGGAAAACGAGAACGGAAGTTCGGCAATGTAACCCTCAAAATAAGATCGAAACGATGACTTACAAAGATGTTCATCCACGTGAATTTTATGTTGAAAGTCGTAAACGGAAGCTCGCCGTCTCATTACGGACCACTGACCCAAGCGTTACTCGACTCCATTTTGGAAAAAAAAAAAAAAAAAACATTGATCGGGGCGTGGAGTAACTGTATGAATGTTGGGAAGAAATCACTGAAAGTGTGGTGAAAAGAGAGGGAAATTGTTTTTATAAGCAGAATTAGATTTGTAGGCGTGGATACGATTCTTTTCTGTCGGTAAAATGGGAAACTGCCACACCGTTGGACCAAACGAGGCCCTTGTAGTTTCAGGTAACGTAAAGCCTTTTCGCACGATGTGTACTAGAGCCCCTGGACTCCCGCCTGGCTCGTCAGGCTCGGCGAAGGGCTTGCAGACAAGACCCCGGGAGGTTATCACGACACTCTCCTAACATTGAGTTGAAGATTAACTCATAACTGTGTCAAAACGGAAGATAACATGACATGTAATACGACAAAACAAACCACGGAACCATTTAGGTACTTTATGTACGGCAGTTGACAGGTCCACCCAAACCTCCGAGAGAAAGAAGACGAGACAGGGACAAGTCCTAATATTCACCATATCATGCCGACGTTTACGCGTTTCTCCTCCGAAGTATTTCTGGAATGTTCTCATTATAAATCCACCTGTTTTCTCTGTTTAACATCCTTTTTGAAATATATTGCATCATTGCTGTAGTGCGTGCCCAAGTGTCCTTCCAACGTCTCTGTGGTTGGAATTAGATTAGTTTTGGCTCCACATCTGTTCTTACTTTGGTTTCAGAGTGTGACATTTTCACGTGGAACTGCATCCACTTGTCCACTTTATTATAATCAAACCGCCATTATCCAAATATTTATAGAACTTGAGATGTACGGAATCTGGACTAAAACGTATAATGAGTTTATTTTATAGCTCTGTCTGAACATTGGTGGCAGGATATGGTGGCTCTCTGCGGAAGAGGGAATAAGGTTACAGTTAAATTAAGTAAATGACAAGGGAATCGCCGATGAACTGTCTGCTTGACACACCCCATCAGCTAAAGTTTCTAATACTCAGGACACAGGACACCCAGGACTTGATCCTAGGGCCCCACCCCATATACAACCCCAGGCCCCTTCGTTTGTGTCAAAGTTTTGATCCCACAGACTGGCATTGGATTTTGTTTTAATCAAAATTCTCCCTAGTGTTTTGAAGAGAGTTTTTGGAAACTAACATCTAAGAGTCAAATCTCAGATCACAACACTCATCCTATACAGCCAGTAACTAATTTCTGTCAATAAGTAAAAGTAAAATTTTAGGAATCCCTGATCTTTGGAAAAAAAAAAAATCATGCCTCAGTTTATAAATGTGGATTGGCAGTGTAGTGCGTAAAAGATTTCTAGCACACCTCTGTAACTGAATCTGTTAGGACAGTTTACTGTCTATGCACTGTTGATGAACAAAAACCAGAAACAGCTTTGGGATTTTCCATTTTGAACAAAATTGCAAGAGCGTGTCAGTCACCGCATAGAGGAATGTAGATTGAGAGCAGAGTTGGCTTGCACACCCTGATCCCAGGACCGATTCATTTCACAATTTGAAAATAAATTACTTTCTGTATTTTGAGGAGGATGGGTGCCAAAGCAGAATTTCCTTTATTGGCCTGGTTTGAAGTGTGTCAAAAATACACTACCTTACCTGCGTGTTGTGAGTTAAGGCTGGCATCACTTTTCAAGAACAAAACCCAGCATCAAGAAAACTAAAGTTGAAGAGAGGATTTTTTTTTTTTAAGCTTGTAAATTCTCATTCCTTTGCAAGGAGCCCCTCCCACCTCCACTGTTGAGTGAACACAGTCAGGAATCTCAGTCATGCCACTGGTAGACTAGAGCAACTGGGACTAAAATGGTCTGTAGCTCAAAGTATTTCTATAGCTCCTGATTATGCCTTTTTAGTCTGCACTGGGATTTTGCAGGAGTTAGGTGGATTTTAATAGTAAAAATAGTAAAAACCTGTCCCAACCACATTCCTTCATTGAAATTCCCCTTCTAGTATGTATAAATTAGATTCTATCGTAAGAGAGCATATCCAAAAAAATCCTTTCATGGTATACTTTTTGCTTGTAGTCAGTCTCGGGTCAAACTGTCAGGATACAAGAAGGCAAAAGGCAAAAATGAAAATTAGTTGATTGATTTTAAAAAGTCAGTATAATTATAATTAAAAACTACAAAAAATTCCGGCATTGAATTGTTTGAAGCAAGAACAAGGGAAATGTGGCAACATAAAGACCTGCATGACAAACTAGCTCAATTGGTTATCATCTTGAATTCAAGTTGAGAGTATTGCTCACCTTTCCAAGTACTCCATGTCTTTTTCTTGGTCTGCACATTACAACGCTACTGTTTACTGTGGGATATTGTGAAGTCACACCAGAAAAGTGCATTATTTGCATAATATAGATTTCTGCTTTAGACTTGAAATTTCACAATATGCCACTAAGAGTTTTTTAGTAAGAGTTCTTTTGATGTGAATGTTATGGAAACATCAGTGATGTGATTCAGTATGGCCTGCTGTAATGTTTGGTTGTTGGGGCTGCATGTGTTAGTAAAGATAGCGCAGCTCCGTCCCCTCCACTGTCAGTTAACTTGTGACAGCTGGGAATGTCACACTAAACAGTTGAGATTAAACTATCAAACTGAGGCCACTGAATGGGACTGATAGGTGTTGTTTAACCCAATTTGCATCTCATCTGGAAAGATCTGACACTCACTTTAAAACTTTCACTGTAATTTCTACAGTGTTTTATTAGGAGGGTACTGGCACATGGAGTTTTGACATTGGATATTTCTCTTGTGTTCTACATTTCCCTACAGGAAAATAATAGGTGTGTGTATTGTGTAGAAAAAACTGTTTGTTTGAGTTGCTCTTATGAACACCGTCCAGAAAGTTTAATATGATGTATGTGTTGGATAAATGGTTTGCATTAAATCACATAAATCCCCGCCGTCAGATAAACCTTATGCTGCACCACATGCGCATAGCATTTAACAAGGCTGACTAAGTTCCAAGTCAGGAAGAACATCTAAATCAGAGTGGGTGAAAAAAAGACTAAGCATTTTTACTTTTATAACACACAAGTGTTTCCCCTCTCACGTGCTTGCAGTTGTGATACAGTAGTAGTACCAGTGTGTGAGAGGGGAGGGAGGTAACATCTAATCAAGAGATTAAAATGGCACCAGAAAGCAGAGATAAACTACTGCTGCTAGTGTAACACCACAGTAGTAAACATCCTTGGGACTGTGGTTGGAAGATAACAGTGGTGCATGTTTTTATGACTTTCTAAACAGCACATGATCCTGATCCTTAGAAACTAGTTGTAGAAACTGGTTGCAGAACATGAAAACTTGATCCCTGTCTGATAGATCTTTCTCAATACTTATACACTACTTTGAGTTTAAAATAAAATCTGCTGCTAGTTAGATATAGGACTATGTATTTATGTATTATTATAAATGTTTTCCTTACAGTGAGCTGTTGAATGAATTTACTTGCTTTGTACACATGCATGCATCCTGTACAGATGTGTTAAATTAACTGCATACAGAATATTGTTTCCAGCTGTTTAAGAAAGTAGTCAGTTGGTTGGTGATTTGAAAGGTCTAAACAATTCATATCAAATTGCTGCAGTAATGGCCAAGCCTATTGCATTAGGCCTTGTTTTTGTTCACTATTATTAACTGACACTACTACAGTATGTTTTTTACATCCACTTTACATCCATTTCATCTGTGTTTTTCCAAAGGTGGCTGCTGTGGCTCAGATCAGAAGACATACGTCGTTGGAGGCTGGGCATGGGCATGGTGGCTAATCTCTGACATCCAGAGGTAACAGATTCTTTTACCCTGCAGGTGTCTTAAGCACAAGACAGAATTAACAGAGAGTTTTCTGCATAATATATAATGTAATAATATACAGTCCTGGTTGAAATGATTGGCACCCCTGAATTTTAAGTACAGAATTTAGAATATCTACAGAAATAAATGCTAATTAGCCAATGTTGTATAATTAAAATATTTTAATAAAATGTCCAAGGTTACCGAACAAAAGAAAATTTAAAAAACAAAACTTACATTATAGTGAAATAATACAGACACAAACTGTGTCCTGGACACAATTATTGGCACCCTTCAATAATATTTGGCTGCAAAACCTTTGGCAACAATGGCAGCCTCTAAACATTTCCTGTAGCCATCTAGAAGCTTCCTGCACCTGTCTGCTGGTAGTTTCTGCCACTGTTCTATTGCTATGAGGTCGAGCTCTTTTAAGTTTGCAGGAGTCCTTCTTGCAATGGCAGATTTCAGCTCTGTCCAATGGTTTTCAACGGGATTTAGGTCAGGACTCATTGATGGCCAGTTTAAAACAGTCCATCTTTTCAACCATTCTTTTCTGCTTCTAAAGGTTTGCTTTTGGTTGTCATCCTGCTGAGTACCCAAGACCTTTGCCTCAAACCTAGTTTTCTGACACTGGGTAACACATTTCTCTTTAGAATGTCTTGGTAATCTTCTGATTTCATCATTCCATTGATACATTCAATGCCTCCAGAACCAGACGCAGCAAAGGAGCTCCACAGCATGACAGAACCTCCACCATGTTTAACTGTAGGTAGGGTGTTCTTTTCCTTATGGGCTTCATTTCGTTGCCTATAAAAAACTGATGCACTGCGTTCTCAATGAGCTCTACTTGGGTTTCATCTGTCATCTGTCCAAAGTCCCACCTTTTTGTTATTTTCTTTCAATAGTTGCGTCCTCCTTGGCTTTCACTCATGGAGCCCTGCTTGGTTTAGTCTGTAGTGTATGGCACAGGCCGGAACCACCACTCCAGATTGTTCCAGGTCAGCCTGAAGCTCCTAGATGTCTTGCCCGGTGTTTTTTCCACAATCCGTATCAACGTTCACATGCTTTAGTTTCTTTTTAGCACCACGTCCTGGAAATGTCTTAACAGTTTTATGACTGTTAAACTTACGACATTACTAACTGTTGAAACAGGGAATTTAAGATCTTTGGCAATTTCCTTGTAGTCATTGCAATTGTTATGTTTTTTGATAATAGCATTCCTGATGCTCTGACAGCTCTCCTGTCTTTGCAATGACTACAATCAGTCCCTTTTTATGCAATAAAACCATCATTCTTTGGTTAATTCAGGTCATTTGAACACTGAAAACTAAACACGTGACTCTTTTTTTAAATTTATTTTGTTTGAGAAACTTATATAAATTCGTCAAAAGGGTGCCAATAATTGTGTCAAGTTTACATTTTATATCTGTAGTTTTTAGTTCAATGTTTGAAAGGTTTTTTTTTGTTTGTGTTCAGGAATTTTGGACATTTTATTAAATATCCTGGTTACAGAATTGGTTAATTTGCATTTATCACTGAAGATATTCTAAATTTTGTCCTTAAAAATCAGTTGTGTGTGTGTGTGTGTGTGTGTGTTTGTAAATATATATATTTTATATATATATATAATATAAAAATCTTTAGCTTGTGGAACAACATATATCAAAATCTATTGACCAGTCTGTCATGGATTTGTGGAGTGCATTCATGCTTCTCAGCAATTAATATCTTTCCATTTTGGACATGTCATGAGCTTTTCTTAAGCACCAGCCTCAGGCCATTTGTCAACTTCACACACGAACTAGATACTATATCTCATAATTTATAAAGCAGGTGTAATTAAAGGATAAGGCTTGTGATATTCTGTTTCTTTTTGTTGTCAACAAATCCAATGAAAAGAACAAGCCAACAAAGCCTGATACACATGTTTGTTATTCCACAGAGCTCCATTGATGTGCAAAAACTATTAAAAACACATAAGTGAGTGAAACCATTGCACTGGATGATGTGTTGCTTTATAATGATGAACATCAGGACCGTAGTTTATTTTGAGTCAACCACATATACACTGTCCTAGCATAGAAAAAACGTATTAATCCACAGCTGAAAATAGTTCCTGACAAATACACTATTTAATTTTGTGATGTGATTTTTGCTAAAAACAGCTTGACCAGCTGTTTTAGGAAATACTGAGCCTTTTATAAAATTTAAACTATACATTTGGGACTTGTTTTTAAAGATTTACACCTTAAGTAGAAAGAAATGGGCTTCTTGCTGGGTGCTACAGTCAGAGGGAAAATGGAAAGTTTTGGGAGATGGACAGAATCAATCCATTGATGGTTTGGGTGTTTTCTTGGAATTTGTTAGCAATGATTAAAAATAAGCAGTATTGCCCAACTTATACTTAAAAAATTGAGAATAAAAAGTTTGTCTTTTTCAGTTTCAATTTTCATTATAAAAATAGTCTAATTTTCATGTCTATGTAGCATTAAAATACAGATGTTTTAAGTTTGGCTTTGCAGACACTCTGAAAAGGTTAATTTAGTTATTTAAGAGAAGAGGCATGGCTGTTCACTCTTTCCCACCCTTATACAGTCAATGAAGAATAAACAAGTTAGGATGAATTGAGACAAACAACATCAATATTAAAACCTAATGTTTAACAGATGTGTAAACACAGCGGCTCATCACTGTCCACTGATTTTAAATGCGACTTCAACAGGACAGCTTCAGAGATAACACTGGAAAAATAAATAGATGGTGCATAACGGCAAAGTCAGGGGAAGCTACAAACAAAATATTTACAGAGCTACCATTTTGAACCACTGACAGTGAAAATAATTAACAAAGGAAAAAGAAACTGAAAAGAAGCTGCATATTATTTTATTTGACAAAAACAAAAAATAGAATTTGTGTTTCTATAGAACTAGCTCTTTGCCAGAATTTGAAAGCAGAAAACAAAATCTTTAGTCTGATCTTAATCAAGTCTCATTCTGAAAAGAAGCAAAACCTGCAACTGAAACACTGACACTTTTTAGACTTGCACACTCTGTGTTTAATCTTTAACCCTAAGCATTAAGCTACGTACTGTAAAATGTGCCCGTATATCCCTGTACAATCTCAGAATTGTGGCACAAGTTACTGATTTAATTCCAGTGAAGCAACTTTTTTTGCAATTAAACTGTTTGCAGTCTCTGCGCTATCTCGTGACTGGCTTTCAATGAGACTTTTTAATGTCTGAGTGATCACAGATTTAGACTGAACTGCCCAAAACAATGGGAAATTATCTAAACCCGTTTTGTAATGTATTTATTTTTCACTTAAAATGTTGTACTGTTGCAAAGCTAACTGGGAAAGATAGTGTACAGTAATCTTATGAAAATGAACTAATCCGTGATAATACTCCTTGTCTCTGGAGCTCCTGGTTTTAAATAAGGTGTTATTCAGTGTTTTCCTGCCTCTTTGTTTCTACTTTGCTAACATGCTTTGCTCTGTCTGGTGTAGATCTCACCCTGTCTCAACCCTAGTGTCTCTCCTTCAGGTTTCCCCATTTCCCGTAAAGTGCTGCTCTTTGTCTTTAGTTGCTAGGAAACGTCATGGTAGGCCTCGACAACAAAATAAAGTAGATGCATGTCTGGATTTATAAATCCCCATTTAGAGACAAGCTGTCCTAAGAATCCCCTCTCCTCTAGTTTTATTCTACATTTTGGTCATATGCAGTTTGGTTGACATTGCAGATGCTTTCTTGGATGAGGAAAAAAGGAGAGATGCTCCTGCTCCTCCTCAAGGTAGTGAACACGAGCTAAAAGCCCTGTGTGCATAAGCCAGTAGCTTGACAGCATTACAAAAACGTTGAGGGAGTGTGGCTTCCCGCTCATGCTGCAGTAATCATGTTAATGTCCAGGCCTGTGACTCATTGATCCAATACTTCTGGAAAGAAGGAGGAGACGGATCTTATAACCAGAGCGTCTTATCTCCAAGTGTTGCTGCAGTCAGCTTCCCATATCTTGGACTCCGAAGCTGACTCAGACAACAAGTCAGGATTTATTGTAAAGGAACAGCTCTGTCTGTTTTATCACCTTTGAAACATAACCTCACATAAACAATTCAGCCAGACTAGAATCGAAGCTGATGATATGATTGTTTGTAAAGGACATTCCTGTGTAATCACCAAGGAAAATGTAATCTTCAGGAGTCACTGGGATCAAGAATCCTGTCAATACCGACTTCAGTTTTTACCTACGGATCTTGCTTTTTGTCCCAGTTTATTTAAATATTTATTAACAGATACAAGAGCAGCTCTGTTGTAGCTGTGACAGGTCTGGTTTTGTAAGAGCTGTCGTCAGCAGCACGTACATGCATTAAACAGTCTTCAGGGCTAAAACCAGCAAAACGGGGTCAAGTTATTTCTCCACCCCCTTCTCTCTTCCTTCTTCTTCTTGACCTTGGTTTCTGACATTCCTAACAGCTGTTGTCCAACTTACTGTTTTGCCTCTGCTATTCCTGCTGCCTGCCTGCCTGCATAGAATGTCTCTGGAGGTTATGACCATCCTCTGTCGCTGTGAGAATATCGAAACCTCGGAGGGTGTTCCCCTGGATGTGACAGGGGTGGCTCAGGTAATGCACTTCTAAAGACCCTAAGAAAAAACAGCAGTGGCTGGTGCTCGAGACCAAAGGAAGACACAGGAAAATGGTTCAACTAGCAAGCTAACGTTGTCTGTGTGTGTTTGTTTTTCTCATCTTCATTACTGTTTTCTTCTGCAGTCAAAAGGAGACAATCGGCTGTCACTAACTTGGGCTTCGCCATAAATCTGAACTCTGACTCACCTTTGGCAACGGTGTCATGAAATGAATGCTATAGAAATGGCTTAAAAAAAAAAAAAAAAAAAAAATGCAAAAGGCAGATCTTTTTTTTTTCATTCCACGTTTGTCTGTCAACTAAGGCCTGTAAAATATTATTGTTTGATTCTGATGTTTTTATATTTTTTTGGCCCTTGATATTTTTTAATTTTTTACACTTTCAAAAACACCTAATCATAGAAGCCATGGTTGGGAATTAATAACTTAAAGTATTATTCTTAGCACAATCCAAACTTTGTAGGGCGGAAACCAAACATATTCTCAGTATGACTGAACGATTAAAAACCTGTACTGCATGCCTGTTGATTTTATACATGGCCTTAGATTTGGAACAAAGTGCAAAATTCCAAGAGTGATTTTTGCACACATGATATCAGTCATTATTTTTTCTTCAAATACAATCTTTTATTAATTTTGTGCCATGGTCTGCCCTTATTACCTCTACTTATGTGTGTCCCAGCCTCTGAAATATTGATTGGAGTAAAGAAATTAAAGTTTTCCTTAGGCTCATTTTACTATAGTTCATTAATGCAAGCTATATTCTTTACTATCATGGTTATAGAATAAGTCATTAGCTCTGATATATGCCATATTCATTGAAGTGGTTACATTTTATATTCCGTACCTAACAAATAGTAAGATACTTAACAAAAGATTCAAATAACTTTATTGAAAATGATGTGCAATGTACCAAATTATGTACTAGAATTTACGTGTTATGCAAACTACTTAACTAGTCCTGAAATGTTTCTGTTTTCATGAAACTCTGCACCCTTTTTTCTCCAAAAATACTTTTACTCATTGTAGCAAGAAAGTTCTATTTTAGCTTCATCAGTCCACAGGACTTGTTTCCAAAATGCTTCAAGCATATTGCATAATATTTGTGCAGGTGTCACTCTACAGTAGAACAGTGCACCACCATTCCAGAGTCTTTTGCAGTCAAGAAGGGGTTTTGATTTGGCTTTCTAACAATCCTACAAGCTGAAAGTTTATTATTTTTCACTCTAAAATTTTACAAAACAAAAATAATACACTAATCTTACTTAAAATGTTGAAAAGAATCTTTCACCTTTAACTTGATGCCTTTTTAGAGATCAGTTCATCTTCTACTCACTTAACTACTCACAGCAACAGAAATTTTGAACAGGGGTGCTCAAACTTTTTCTTGCCACTGTCCAGTTTTGGTTCTATGAATATGACTGAAAAATGCTACCATTCCCTGTTTTATTCTTTATATATTTATGTCCATTGGTGGTAGAGGCCTCAAATATTGGGGGAAAAAAAAATAATTAAAGATTGAATTTGCAGAAAAAATAATGATTGATATCATATTGGTGCAAAAATGTGGGTTTGTAGTACCCTCAATATCACTCTTGTGTAGAGTTTTGTACCTTTTTCAAATCTAGGGCCTTTTATATTAAAAAAAAAAGGCATACAGTAAGGCTTTTAATGGTTTTTGCATACAGAAAATATGTTTGTCTTCCATCCTATGAAGTTTGGTATGGCTAGGAACAGTACTTGTGAAGATATTAATACCCAACCATGGCTTCCCAGATAAGGTGTTTTTGAGGCTATTAAAATGAACTAATATCAAGGGCTGAAAAAATATAAAAACATAGTATTTGAACAGAAATATTTTTACAGGCCTTAGGTGTGGGACCCATTCGTGAAATAGTCAAAGTTTGAACAAAATCTGAGACAGCGCTGCAACAAACCTTCTGATTTGACACAGCATGAACCAGATTGCGTTATTCGAATGAAGCTACATTTGAAAATAATTACGACAAAAACTTAAATCCTACAAGATTTGAATTGTGGACAGCATCTCATTTTGCTCCGTTGTTAGTGATCTGGAGTCCTTGGGTGAATGGTTTCACTTTGTCCTGTTTTCTTTTTCTTTTCCCTTCATTTGTTTTCCCTCCGAACATGTCAATTTTTATTTTATATTTTTCCACATTCTTCACAGGATAACGCTTGAGATTATGACCCTGCAGCCCAAGTGTGAGGATGTAGAGACAGCGGAGGGTGTAGCTATTACTGTCACTGGGGTGGCTCAGGTAAATCACCACACTTTTCTAGGAATGACAGTTTAGACTCCACTAACCCACACCTCCCCACCCTCCCTTACACTCTTCTTTTCTCTGGCATCACCCCATAATCACAGCAGAGGTGGTTTTTCATACAGAGGGCTCAAGTTAAAATGTACACCTGTATTTTTTTTTTTTTTTTTTTTTTTTTTTTTTATGTTGGCTCAAATTGACGTCTGCATGATTTATCCTAATATCTAGGCAGAATATACCTAGTTAAACTAATCTGACCAAGCTGCAGTCAGACTGACAGTAGTGCTGTGTCAAAAAAATCCCCAAAAAATGCACACAGCCTTGTTATTCATTTTAATGCGACCACAGAATTAGTACAATTCAGTTGCCACTCAAACTGGATTTCCTGGTTCGTGTTTCATTATCTTCTTGCATTTTGTTGACACAGTCTTATTTAACTTGGTCCTAGTGTGACAGGAGAAGGGTTTTTGTCGAGCCTGATGTGCATCCGTATCACTCTCTGTGGATTTTTTTTTTTTTTTTTTTTTTTTTTTGCGCCTGCCATTTAGTATTTCAAACCTGATCAGTGCCAAAATGAACTCTTTTAGGCTGACCACTTGAAATGTTGAAGAGAAAATCCACTTTAAAATAAAATTCACTATACTGTATATCTACTTGACAGTCTATTCAGGTAACTATGCTTACACATTAGAAGTTAGCAGCAGACATGGACACTAAATACACGATTATATTCTTTATTTATAGCACTTTTCCATGTTACAAAGTTCTTCAGAATTCTTTAAAACATAAAAACAAAGATAGCAGTAGCAGAGGATTTCAAGTAAACTAAAATACAATTGTGAAAAAAGAAACTATTTCAAATATTCATGGGGCTTAACAGATCATAGGTATAAAGCAGGAGCATGATCATGCAAAGCTTTAAAAACCAGCAGTAAAATCTTGCAAATCTAAAGTCGACAGCCAGTCAGGTAATTGCAGGACTGTACTTATTTGGTCTTTTCTTTGAGTGGGCAGCATTCTGCACAAGCTGCAGTCAGTTTATATTTCTTCTGTTCGGACAAGAAAAATGCACATTATAGCAATCAAGCATGAATGAGATAAAAGCATGTACTAGTGAGGATTGCTTGCCTTAAGCAGGTATCATAGTTGTGCATTAGGCTCTGCCATAGCAACCACAGTGATGCCGCTGGCTACACCATAACTGATGAGCACCTACTCAAAAATGGAACTACATGTCAGCCTGACAGTGGCTGCAGTGGTCATGGAGGCTGAAAGAACTGTGATTGGTCAGTTTGGGCTGGTGTCATTTTCTCCTCCAAGTTTCTGATGCTGGTTGAAAAAACATTAGGCAAGTTAAGAAAAGGCTCAGTAATCTACTGGTTTTCAGGCAAAGCTATCTCCACTGCTTCTGCTCTCAGTGATTGTCGTTCTCTATCACAGTCCATGAAACACGGTAGACATGGTGATTGGGAATAGTCTTCTAATTCATTAATGAGAGAAAGCAAACCTTTGCATTGTTACTCTATAAAAAAGTCAATGAAAGAAAGTTAAAACAATACTATTGGGAAATATACTTTAAGCAGTTTTAAGTGTCATTGAGCAACAACCTGAATCCCTACCTCTTGTCGGCTGTCCCTGTCCTTGGACCTTCTGTGCAGATGACTGACTACAGGTCAGTATAATAGTCATGGATACGTAGTCTTGCCTTGTCTTGAGTCTTGAGGAAACGTGCTGTCGTCAACAAGTGTTGACAGAATTCTAAACAAGTGTAATAAAAAGTGAAATCTGTTTTATGGTGGATTTTCCTTTTATAACTTGGAAAATAATATACCATTATTTTCTGCATTTCCATTTCAAATGATATCCTGTTTTGAATTTCCCTTTTTTTTTTTTTTTTTGTCCGCATGCCAGTACTTCTTTTTAAAATATGCCTCATTATCAGTTCTGCATTTTGGCCACTGACACTGACGTTCCTTTCGGCTGTGTTTTCCTACATCCATGCTGACAATGAGCCTACTGTTTGGAGCTGAAAAGCCCGTCGCTCTCACACAGTTCACTTCACAGAGAGGCTCATCATGCCACCGTTTGATTGGTCCAACCTAAGCCACAGCCATTGTGGAGTGTGTGTTCCATGGCAACAGGGGTGGTGTGAACTTCTTGAACTAAAGAGACACAAATGTTTAGACCCTGCATTCCAGCAGAATTAATTTAAAGCAAACCAGAGCAGAATGTTAATCTAGGCCAACAAATCAATCACATTCTTCCATCACATTTTGCCACGTGACTTTGAGCAGGATTATTTTTGTCTATTTGGACATTCTACTGGTCAGTTTCAGTAAAACCACATCAGTTGAAAGACCCGACAAATCCATCACCTTTAAAGAATATTTTCTGAACTTTGTGTAACAATATGAGTTGAAGAAATAGTTGTGAGAAAATGTTTTTGCTATTTCTTCCTGTCACATTTCCTTTACTTGTGCTTTGTAGTTTTCTATCTTTAAGGAGCTGTGGGTTTGGAGGAGGCAGGACGAAGGGTGGTGTCACGAACGGGATTGGGGGGGGGGGGCAGGACAGGAGTGAAGGGCAAGAAATTACCTTTGCACACAAGTCCTCATTCAAGTCGCGGCCATTGCAAGGCACGGCTCCCCCTGCTGTCTGAGCTGGCCTGTGTGTGGTTGTGTGGCTGGGTTGTGGCCTTTTCTGCTTTCAGGCGTGTTTACTTGGAATTATATCCATCTTCCCTGACATTGTGTTGCCCTCATTCCTGTTATGAGTGCATGTTGCAAAACAAAACCATGTGCAGACCTCTCGCCTAAGGACCCAGTTCACCCTTTCTCTTCTTACAGCTCCAGTGGAGTACATCACCCAATACTTTCTGTCTTACACATATTTTTGATTTTTCAACTGTCTAAGTGAGCTCTCGTGCTTTCACTGACTGCCCTTGTGTGTATCTTGTAAACCTCAGGTCATTGCCATTGATTTTCTTTGTTTTATTTTAATGTAATTGATTCCTCTTATTTTTTTTCCTCCTTTAATTCCTTCAAATTTAAATGATCCTGTTCATTGTTTTTTGACCTTGTAACAGGACCAGAAAGTAGATTTCTGTGTTTTCGACTCGCACTGCGTTGGCATGAATCCCTCTTAGATGACAGATTTTCTTCAGTGTAATTGTTACTCAAATGTAGAACTTAACAGGGCCTATATCCTTGTATTTAATTCTGTGCATCAAGAAGTTTTAGTGTAGTTTTTTCATTTACAGGTATGCATGTACAGTACATGCTTTGCCTATTATCATAAGCCCAAAAGGAAGAGGTTGGAAGTCCAATATATGTCTGCATTTGCTGATATTCAACAGCGAAGTTGATTACTGACCATGGTTTCATGAATTCTGTTGTCTACACTGAGTTCACTTACACTATGATGATTTAATAGAGATAATGACAAAAATTAAAAATTCACTTCTCTAAAATTAAGATAAATGTAAACTCAGTAGGTTCTATAAGAATTGGTAATTTATCTGGCAATATAGACTGCGCCATGTCATCTATGTCAGTTTTGGGTAATATTTTCTAAACCCCTGTTTAATCAGGCATGCTGACTGGTTACAAGATAACAAGTACAGTGATCATCCCCACAGTCCTCCATCGCCAGCACCTGCTGTGCAGCAGGTTGCTGCTTTAGTAATGTCTTAATAGTCCCTTTTTCTGTATAAGAACTGAAGCAGTTCATCACAGTGCAAGGTGTTTTTGCCAAATCCATACCAATGATGCATGATCATAAGTTTCAGGTACTTGTAACTCAAAGTGCTTCAAAACAATCAAGGATTTAGGGGGTTATGTCACTAATGCATTGCAGACTCTGTAAAAATTCCTTAAATTCTAATTGTGTGTTGATTTCTCATTATGTTATAATTTCTTTTGAACTTCCAGCTTTTTTCTATACATTACTGATGGTATAATGATAACTGATTAGATAGAAAATGATTGTTGGATGATACCACAAAAACTAGTATTTGTCATGTTTTGATGTATGCCTCTATTTGTGCTTGTGTTGGGCGGCTATTTGTGTATGTGTGTTCAGCTGATGATCTTTGTCCATGTTGGCACCAGGTGAAGGTGATGACAGAGAACGAACTGCTGGGTTACGCCTGCGAACAGTTTCTGGGGAAGTCGGTCGTGGAGATCAAAAGTGTCATACTGCAGACCCTCGAGGGTCACCTGCGTGCCATCCTTGGTGGGTACCTTCCCTAAGCTGAATGGTCACTCCGTGTTTGGTTGGTTGGTTGTTTTTTTGTTTTTTTTTTTCCCAACATACTGTTAGGTACATAAGTATTAGGGCGGTGATACAATGTTCATAGCTTTGCCTCTGTATACCACCACAGTAGTTTTGAAATGTGTAAAAGAATTGTAGACTTTCAGCTTTAATTCAAGGGGTCTGACAAAGATATCCCATTAACTGTTTAGGAATTACAGCCATTTTTATACATACTGACGCTCAAAAGTAATTGAACGATCAGTTTCATGGCCTCCTCGAGGTCACCATTAGGCTGAAAAAACAAAACAAACCTATTAGACAGTTGGCTATAATTTAAGGAGTAGCTAAATCAACAATCTGGTACATTCTTAAAAAGAAGGATTGCACTGGAGAGCTCAGCAACACCAAAAGGCCTGGAAGACCACGGAAAACAACTAAAGTGGATGATCACAGAATTCTTTCCTTGGTGAAGAAAAACCCTTCACAACATCTAGCCAGGTCAAGAACACTCTCGAGGAGGTAGGCGTATCATTGACAAAGTCTACAATCAGGAAACACAGTCATGAATGAAAACACAGAGGGTTTACCACAAGGTGCAAACCACCGGTAACACTCAAGAACAAAAAGGCCAGATTAGACTTTGCCAGAAAAAATCTAAAAAAACCTGCCCAGTCCTGGAACAAGTTTTTTGGACAGATGAAACCAAGATGAACTTTTACCAGAATGATGGGAAGAGAAGAGTATGGGGAAGAAAAGCAAAGGATCATGCTCCAAAGCAAACCACATCATCTGTGAAACATGGTGGAGGCAGTGTTATGGCATGGGCATGTATGGCTGCCAACGGAAATGGGTCACTGGTGTTTATTGATGATGTGACTGCTGATACAAGTAGCAGGATGAATTCTGAAGTCTATAGGGCTCTACTATCTGCTCAGATTCAGCCAAATGCTGCAAAACTGATAGGACAAAGCTTCACAGTACAGATGGATAATTACATAAAACATACTATGAAAGCAACCCAAAAGCTTCTCAGGGCAAAGCAGTGGAATATTTTTCAATGGCCAAGTCAGTCACCTGACCTCTACCAAGTTGAACATACTTTTCACTTCCTGATGACAAAACTGAAGGAAAAAAGACCCACAAATAAGCAGCAACTCAAGATGGCTGCAGTAAAGGCCAGGCAAAGCATCTCAAGGGAGGAAACTCAGTATTTGGTGATGTCCATGGGTTCCAGACTTAAGGACTCGAGGATTTTCATTCAAGTATTAGAAATAATCCTGATATTTATAATTATGTTGGTTTGTCCAAATACTTTGTAGCATCTGAAAATGAGGGACTGTGTGTAAAAATGGCTGTAATTCCTAAACGAATAATGGGATATTTTTGTTAAACCCCTTAAGGTGAATTAGAGCTGAAATCTACAGTCAATCACATCTTGATGGCTTCATTCCAAATCCATTCTGGTGGTGTACAGAGACAAAATTACAAAAATTGTGTCACTGTCCAAATACTTATTTAAGTAACTGTATATGTACACCATTCAGCCAAAACATTTAAACCAGTAACTGGTTTTGATGTTGTAGCTGATCGCTGTATTACATCCTCTGTGTCAGAGGAGCAGATTTTTAAAAAAATGAATATAAAAGCTGTGGTGGACTCTAGCTTTAATCATTACTGTGTTACATCAGTGGTTTGCAGAGAATAACAAAATGAGGGTTTATATATGTGACAATGTCAATGTTATTTTGGCCATTTAGCTCTCAACATATTGACCATCTTAGTCGACGTGTTCAATTTTAAAGAAGCCTATTAAATGACATTGATCGTAGAAGTAACAGTTTGGATGAGAAGGCACTAACCACTGTTTCCATCTTTCAGGCACCTTAACTGTTGAGCAGATTTACCAAGACAGAGACAAATTTGCGACCCTGGTGCGAGAGGTGGCAGCACCTGATGTTGGTCGCATGGGCATCGAGATCCTCAGCTTCACCATCAAGGTATGAGAAATAGAAACAACTGTTTCATTATGCATTCATCGATGAAATATCTGTTTCCAGTTTAAATTACAATAATTTAATAACTTACCATACTATATCTCCACATTTATTCACCTTTCTGACAGGATGTATACGATAAAGTGGAGTACCTCAGCTCACTGGGTAAAACTCAGACAGCTGCAGTACAGAGGGATGCAGACATTGGAGTGGCAGAGGCAGAGAGAGATGCTGGCATCAGGGTAAGAGGAGCTTTAAGAGGAAATTAAAACAACAAACATGAGCAATTAAAAAAACATCCATTCTCTGATTACTAAGGGATAATGGCTATCATATTAGGAAACCCACAAACTGCTCTTAATCCATCTTCCTGTCATTACCTCTCACATACTGTCTTTTACAGGAAGCTGAGTGTAAGAAAGAAATGATGGATGTTAAGTTCTTAGCTGACACAAAAATGGCCGACTCAAAACGAGAGCTGGAAATGCAGAAAGCTTCCTTCAACCAGGAAGTGAACACAAAGGTATAATAGAGAGGTCTGAATATATCTTCAACAATCAAACATGAAAGTAGAGTATTAATAAAACGTCCTGCCTTTCCTAGAAAGCAGAGGCTCAGCTGGCGTATGAGCTGCAAGCAGCCAAAGAGCAGCAGAAGATCCGTCTGGAGGAGATAGAAATTGAGGTGGTGCAGCGGAAGAAGCAGATCACAATTGAGGAGAAGGAGATCGACCGTACTGACAAGGAGCTCATCGCCACTGTGAAGAGACCCGCTGAGGCTGAAGCCTACAAGATGCAGCAGTTGGCTGAGGGACAGAAGTGAGTGGATCCCACACAGTTTGCTCCATTCATTACACTCCACAGAAAATCTTTCACTATTATTTTACTTGTAATGTTTCCATTCTCAGGGGGAAATGCTAAATGCTTGTTCGCATCGCAAATGTTTTAATAATTTTCATGAATCCAGTGTCATTGAACTGACAGCAGTACAGCACTCTGCCTTAAATTAAGCATTTCTTTCAACACAATTCCTTAAACAGAAGAATCCATGGTGCAACAGTCAGTGAACAACAGCACATGATGGTACATCCCTTGTACCGTAATCCAAAATTGTGAATGAGATATGAGAAACTGTGCATACACACACACACACAGACACAGATAGATATATTCAGAAACCTATGATTTTTATGCTAAAATGTATACTAAATACTTTGAAATAGCACATTTGACACATTGCAGAACTGTACATGACTTCCTGAAAATGTAAGTAAACAGTAAACAGCCATCTTGATGCTTCTCTAACCCTACACCAGGATAAGGAAGGTCCTGACGGCGCAGGCAGAGGCTGAGAAGATCCGCTGTATCGGTGAGGCAGAGGCCGCCTCCATTGAAGCAGTGGGAAAGGCAGAGGCTGAGAAAATGAGGCTTAAAGCTGAAGCCTACCTGCAGTATGGAGAGGCTGCTAAGACAGCTCTGGTCCTGGAGGCTCTGCCCAAGGTCTGTGGTATACATTTATACACCACTGGTTTTCAAAGAAATCACAAACATTTGGGAGGTTTGGTGTATTGGCTTAATTACCCAATATTCTCACCATGAGAGGATTGGCACCAAAATCATCTCTGTGTCTTCTTGAAACCGCTTTTTCCATGTGAATGCTAAAAATGAAACACATAATGTGATTAAAAAATCATAGTTGGTGTATTAAAATGAGAAATAATATTTACTATCCTGAAGTTGGTATGGATTTTTTTACTCCATATCCACAAACTGGTCATCACTCAAGTCAATTATGAATCAAAAAAATTAACATTCTGCCATTGTCATTATTATATGTATTATTAAAGTGAGCTTACTCTCCTGCCTTACAGATATAGAGTAATACTAATCCCCTACAATGTCTTAACATAGTATTTGTTAAAGCCTCAGCACGCACATTGGTGGGGCAAAAACCCCAAGAAGTTTTTTTTGTTGTTGTTTTTTCCTGAGAAATGGAAGAGAATGAAGGGTACAGTACGTGTTTATCTCATGTATAGATGGTGTGGAATGGAGTTGTTTGTCCGTGAAATAACAAACACATGCTCACTGTGTTTTATCAGATTGCCAGTAAGGTGTCTGCACCCCTGTCTAAGACCAACGAGATTGTCATCCTGAGTGGAGAAGGCAGCCGCGTGACTGGAGAGGTGAACCGTTTATTAGCTGAACTCCCTGTCACTGTCAATGCCCTCACTGGGGTGGATCTGACTAAGGTGAGAGTGGCGCTGTTCTCCAAAAGAGTTGATTTATCTCATCAATTGCCTCTTCTGAAGCTTAATCCTTATATTGACTCTTATCTTCAAGATGTTTACTTGCTTGTGATTGCTGGAATATTTTGATGTTTGAACTTCTTCAGCAAAAAATAGAATACTAAGCAGCCTTATAATACTGTTGTTGATGCATATATTTGAAATTGAAAACATTATTACAGGAACTGACCACAGGGCACTTAAAAGAGCAGAAACACCCACCGACGCTCAACAATTCTCCATCCTGCCAAGTTGCAGCTTCCGTGCTGTTGGTTTATCATTCACGTCTTCAGGGACTTTCCAATAAAATAGCACCAGAATGTAGCGCAGTTTAGGAGCAGCCTGGGAAGTTACATGGGGAATTTCACAGCCTACAAGTACAGTAGTTATGCTTAAAAGGTGAAAATGTTATTGTGTAAATAGGCAACAGTTTGCTACCACGGTCACCATAACAACTCTATGAGGTGATCATATGTCAGTGTTGAATTTTCAGCTTGTCCAGCTGCTCCCTGAGTGGCTGAAAATGGATTAAATGCAGCTTTAAGACTAAACAGAAATGAAGTGTAATTACCAAGATTTTTCACCTTTTTTAGATTTTTCTTTTTTCCAGATCAATTCATCATTTCTACATATTTCATCCAGTCTAAACAAATGTTTTCCAAAACATATTAGGATAAGCTAAAAGTTGAAAAGGGAGGCCATAATTAATAGAAGTAACATTTAAATGCGTGGTGCAGTTGCAGCGTAATTTAGTCAACACAGGCACCTACTGACTCAGGGTAATTCTGCGGAAATTTTTCAATGTCTACCCCTTGTTAGCCACGATTGGCCATCGGAGGGTGCCAAATTGACTCTTTAAAAATCTCCTGCCATACTTTGTAATGGAATTCAGGAGATGAATGTGTCCAAAGAACATCCTTGCTTTCATTCTCTTTTACTTGGCAGCAATCACCTGCATTTTCTTCAGAAAAAATGTTTCGGATTTCATTCCAAAGTGGAAAAATGCTTTGACAGAGTAATATAATATATAGCTATAGTTTCTGAATGTGTGACATCACTGTTCACTAGGCCCTTCTGTTCATTACTCTCTGTTAAAACCAGCAAAACCTTCTGTCGTCTGATCCCACAGATCCCTCTGCTCCAGAAGATGACCAGCCCACAGTGCCAAGCAGCCATCTGATGAATCAGGCCAAAGACTCGTTACTCTGAATCCTCCAAATCCTCCGACATATATCTGCCTCAAGCATGAAAACAGTTTTCAGCCTCTGACCCTTTTATGCAACTGCCTTTGACCAGGAGCACTTGAGATCTGTATTTACTTTGTATTTTTAAGAGGTTTTTAATTTTCTAAAGGAAAAAAAGCTGGGGCCTTACTTCTAAAGGACCAGACTATATGTTTCTTCTGTTGTTTTTAGTTCATGTTGTAGACACATTGATTTTTATCACTGCACTAGTTAGCCAGGATTAAATGCCGCAGTCCTGTTCAGTCCTACAGGTCATCCAAAGCTGAGTTGGGCAATTTTGAGAGATAAGTTCATCTAGTGCTCAGAGCCCAGCTGGTGAAATAGCTTGCAGCAGACTGAGCACAGTGTGAAATGGGTTGCTTTTATTTCCTCTGTACTTTTAAAATGATTTCTTATAGAATATTTAGATTTATCTCTAACTCAGAGAGGACTTGATTGATTACCAAACCGCTGTTACACTTAAGGCTCACCAGATCTTCACCCACTGTGATTGTAAGATTTACAGTTGTGTACAATATCTGGTTTTTGAATCATTTGTATTCCTGTATTGATAATCCTTAGCTTGCGGTAAGTTGTCATGTTGCCTGTCTTGTTCTTGTTCTTTCTGATGTGCAGTGCCTGTTCACCACTCAAGTGCCCAAACCTTAGGACAGTGGTTTGGCTTTAGCTGGATTTATGTCAGAGTGTATCACTGTTATAGATGGATGATGTTTAAATAATGCTCCCTATTCACATAACATCTGCTTATACTAACAATAGTGTTTACTCTTCACTTTTGTCACATTTGGACACAAAGACAGATATAACTCTAAGCAAACACATAACACAAAGCCATTCTTAGATAAGAGTAGCCTTAATACAGACCCTGGATGCCTGCCAGGCTTACTGAACATTTCCATATTACCTCAAGTAGCACCTGGTAGATGTTCAGGGTCTGAGCTTTAATTCTGCGATGAAGTGTTAGTTCTCCTATACTCAGATGTGGTAGTGTGTTCCTCAGATGTTGTTAAAAATGTTCACTTTTGCAGATTGTGTAGATATTTTACAACTTTAAAGAGTAACCCTATACTAAATTTTTTTATGGCAAAAAAAGTGACCTCTGACCTCTGTGGGTTTAAACTTGCCACTGTTTTGCACCTCTGACCACATCCAATCTGTGATTCCATTCAGCCAGAAGTTGGAAAAATAAGCATATGATCAGGCTTCAAACACTGTACACGGTGTTTGAGCTCGGGTGGTCTTCAGTTTGCAAAGTGTAATGTGAACATTATGTATGGGTGAGGCAGTTGGCCCAATGACTACACCTACAGCAACAGGTCAGTCTAATTACTACATAGAAATTGTTACAATCCTTAAAACGCTGAAATCCAGATGAGAGCCAGTGATCAGTGCAGTGGTCCAGTATGAAATCATCACTGTGGGATCAGTGTGTAACACGTAAGATTCGGTCTCTAGATGGCAGGGTCTCCGGGATTTTAACCCATATTAAGTTCATCATTAAACTGAATGAGCCTTTTTTTTTTTTTGCTGCCAGTTCCAAACCTCGCTTCATGTTTTCATATCAAACTCTGCTGTTTTGCTGCATTATCCAACCTGCATACTATAGTTAGTTTGGCGGCTTTTTTTTTTTTTTTTTTTTTTTTTTTTTTGTGTGTGTGTGTGTTTTGTGTCTGGTAAATCACAGCATGAATGTTCATTAACCACTTTTCAGAGTCTGTGAGCTTAAATATTTTTGTTTTACTATGTGACCATTATAAAGTTATCATTATCACGCCATTTTTCTTATTTTCTGTAAAATAAATATAATGCTTGTTGCTTGTTTGCTCTGAGAGAATTTCATCTTGTTTCTGTTTTCGACAGATTTTAAAGTTCCCTCCAAATTCTAATGCATTTCTGCAGCTATTTTAACTGCTGTAAATTTTGTTGAAAAACACTGCCTGGCTTTTTGCAAATACAATATTAGTAACAGGTTTCTTTACCATAATTTGAAATGGCAGTATTTTGTTACAAGTGATAAGTAGCAACTAATATTAGTCATTAGCCATTCAAACCTGAGAGAGATCACCTGATCGTGGATAAACTGGCCCATTTTCACACTGCGATAATTCACTGCAGCCTGGCAGAGCTCTCCAGTGTTTCACTTCACTGTGGTCTGGTGAGGCTGTGGGAGAGTGAGACTGAGACAAACATCCCTTACAGTCAGCTATACAATACATGACTGACAGATCTGTCAACATGAAACCTTCACACACCTGATTGAGTGGCTGCACCAGTTTCTAACAGTCCACTTTTAAACTCTAAAAACACGGTGGCTCATCTGTGAAAAATGTAATATTACATTTTGCAATGCTCCTTTTATTGAGAAAAGCTGACTTTGTTTCTATGCACAGTGCCTTTGTTGAATAATGCGGAGATCTGATCATTTATTGTGCAGTTTGTTAACTGTATCAATCATACACATGGGAATACCAATGGGATGTTCCATCATGAATTTACTGTAGGACCAAGATTGACTTGTAGAATATGAGAACTTTATTCATATATAGTATTCAACTGTAAGTATAGCTCTTTCTCCTATTTATCTTTTATGTACTGTACTTTATGACACACAGTACTACAACTGTATAAGGGAACACAGTTATATATCTACTTATATGATAAATACAAACGTAGCATTAAGTAGCATTTAACAGCTTTTCAAATAGAATCTGGACCTCTTGGATGATGTATTTTCATTCCTTATTCTGGTCATAATATCCTGTGCCGAAAATCCATTTTCTTGATTTGCATTGTCCCGTTAGGCCAAGTAGAGCTCACGAAGCGAATGTTGGTTTAAGACCAAATATAACTCTTGTCTTCATCTGTGCATCTGTTGTCCATCATGGAAATTAATCTGTAATGACAACTATATTGCGGGTTCATCTTGTGGCTCCTCGTGTAACACTGGCCTTCGCGGAACCGACCCACGTTGAGCCTGTGTTCATTATTCATCTGTGTTGTGTGCCGCCCTATAATAAACGCCATACCACCTGCCGCCGGCCTCCGTGTCTTGTCTGTTACAGGAAATGAAGTTAGGAAGGCCTGATCTGGCATCTCGCCCCGATGGCTTAGAAAGACTCCACTGCCCGCTCACGGGGAGAAAAACCACATCACAACATGTGCTGAACGTGCAAAAATGTCATTGATGGTCCCACGCAGGAATAGTTTGAGAGAGAGAGAGAAAAGGAAAGGCCGCAAGGAAAAGATACGACGATGCTGGTGAAATAAACATGGCGAAGCAGTGAAAATCTTATCCATATGTTCAAAATCGCAGGTACTTCCAACACCATTAGATGAGATTATAATGGTTTCTCAGTGAAACAATGGAGAGCGAAACTGATACGTTGGGCCTGTCATCATGGCGCTATTCAACCGATCATAGGTACATGAGAAATTTCCTAACAGCTATAGTAGCCAAACTGTACCTGGATGCAGCGATCGTTTCTTACTTGTGGCACAAGCTGGACCCAAACAAGCTGAACAACCTGTAAGTCGTGTGTTTTGGTTTGTTTTTTTCCCTGCACAAGCAGCATCTCAAGAGTGCTAGACAGAAAAACACCGACATGGGACATGTGTCTATTCCCAGATAGTCTGCTTTGCAGGACTCGGGTGTGTATGGACTCTCAGTATTTACTAGAATTTTACGCACATGCTTATTTTATTGTTGTCCTCAGCCGCGTCTTACTGTGCTTCCAGTGGGTTTTTTAAAACTGCAGCTGAAGGGGGGGGGGGGGGGGGGGGCATGCCTGGACAGCCTGACCCCGAGACCGTTCCTATTCAGCCTGAAGAGGGCAGTCAGAGTCATCTCACAAACGCTAGCTGAGAACACAGACGCTGCAGCAGCAGCAAAACCCCGATCACACCGCTGTTAAGGAATAATACCTGGGAACCCGCAGACATTAAACATCAGGAGCATCATCTATCATCCTTGATGTTGTCAAAGTTATATTTAGTGTTGTACTGCAAGATAATGAGAATAATGATGAGTTAATACGATGCTTGCTGCGATGGACTTTTTGCTGCGTAAAAATGAATGGAAACCAGTGGATGTCAGACAGAAATTGCATAAAAAATATTAAAGTCTCTGCTTAATTCTCTGACTCATTGTATCGTGCATTTGATTACCAAGTTAGTACCAATACACAGAATTTCAATGTTGCATTTCCTTAGATGACTTTGATCAACAGGATTTTTTGGCCTGTGTTACTATGCTTTGCATTCCTTTGGGGAAACATCATCTCCCCTCTTTCAAAACCTCAGATGACAAGTCTCTTCCAAATTTTACCTGGTATACCAAAGCTAATTATATTACAAAACTTTTTTTTTGTTTTGTTAATCAAGATCAAAATTCATTTATGGACCCAAATGGAGACCTGATGCTCCAGTTCATTTTTAACTTGCGGGTCACAAGCAAAATCTGAGGGGTCATGAGATGATTGATGGGAGAGGAAAGAAGAAACAGCCAAGTTCTACAACACAAATTTCAATTAATTGTTCTTTGCATTTTCTGTCCTCTCATTGGAAACCACTGGCTTTATCTGTAACAAGGCACTGTATATTTTCATATATATAATGGAAAATCTTAATCTGAAATGTGGCCAGTAATTATAGTTGTCAGATGCCTTTGATGGGGTAAAAAGTCCAATATTTCCCAATGAAATGTGGCGGAGGAGTTTAATGCACAATTGAATGCGCTTTTTTTCCCCATAAAGAAGGAATAAGTGTGAAATAAGTGCAAGCGTTCAGCTGCCACACTGCTCATGTCCGAGTCGTTAACATCCTGGCAAATACGTACACAACCTTCACAGACATAATAGCTGTTGTGCCAGTTAAACCAAAGCTGTGTTTGTGGCCTTCCCAGAGGACACAATCTCCCTCCCAATAAAAATAAATGATGTGGCTCAAATTACTCCCTGCCAGATGTTTCAGACTTCTGAAATGGTGGCATCACCTATGCACGGTTAATGACAGATGGATTTAAAAAAAAAAGAAAAAAAATTCCAATTCCGTATATAATATATTCCCACAATGTTGCATTTGCTCTGAGCCAGTGGGTCTTGTGTGGGCAGGGTTGGGGGTGAGGAGGGAGGGGGAGCAATGGGGGATGAGGGACATGATGTCATTAAGATTCTTGCCTTCTCTAAACTGCAAACAGTTTAATCAAACCCCAACAAGTTCCCCTGATCGCTCTCGATAAAACTGGCTTGTTGCACGATGGGAGCGTCCTCCCTTTTTGTCTCTGTGAGCACTAAAGAATAAAAAAAACTTATCTTTGAACGCAAATGGAAATTTGTAGAAAAGGCAGGCGCATTTCTGCAGCAGATAAAGAGCTGGAGGGAAACCAAACCACCCAGATAGTCCTACCTCCATCTTTATCTGTGCCTACAGGAGGACCTCTCACACCCCGAACCAGCTCCCACACCCTGCCCAGGGAGTGCGTTGCCATGGCAACTGTCATGTCCCACCTAACCCAGACCTTCCTAAAGAACATGTCACCCATACAGCTTCCATTAAGAAAGAAAGACATTTGTACTGAATTGAATTATTGGGTTGTTGTTAAAATATCAAGACTTCCAGTTCTTCCTTTACACGAGTAACTGTGATAAATGAACTTCACCTTAAAATAGTGGTGTAGTGGTGAATGAAGACGTGAGCATACTGTCAATGTTTCTATGTTAATGACTTGGTGTTGGAGCCTGTGCATTCATCAGTGTTGCTGGAGAAGTCACTATACCTGTGTATTCCATGTACCTATGTATGATTGACCGTTTTCAGGTACCACTCAACAAGCTTTAGCAGCAATTTTTGGAGTTCAATTCAATGAATCCAGAGTTTCTAAAATAAGGTATAAGGGCTTAGCTGTTGTTATGTCCAAGTCAGAAAAAAGTAAACTGAAAAAAAAAATGCCCCAGGAAGACTCCTTTTCTCTTCCAAAATAATGTTTTTATGGGATTAGGACAAACTACAGCAGGTAACCTGCTCTATCGTTGTCCAGGCATAATTTGATATGCAGTGTGTGTGTGTGTGTGTGTGTGTGTGTGTGAGAGAGAGACATATCTAATAAAAATTAGATATCACCTCTCCATATCCTGTAATCTATCTAGGCATATGAAAGAGAAATCCACAGAATAAGTCAGAAAACATGTCATCAGCTGACACATCGCAAGCATTAAATCCCAATCCAAAAAACCATCTTGCATAAATCCACATAAAGCTCAGAGCTTTTTTCATAGAGAATAGAGAAGTCATGTTTTGGCTTACTGCTAAGTGTATGAACAGTAAAGGTCAAAGCTCACAACCAAATTCTGTGAAGTGGCTTTGGACACAAAGAATTCTGCAGAAATAAGAGAAGATTAGGGGCTTCCAGAAAAGTACTTATAAAGCTGCTGGTAAAAATCCACTTTGGTACAAAATGGTACTATATACTACTGAAAAAGGCAGATGATATCAATAAATACTTTTACTCAAAAAAAGTATTGTCCGCACAGATTCACGCTTCTGTCCTCTGGTTTTCTTTTTAAATTACAGTTTAGAGTTTATGCTGTAAAAAATAAAAATGGGATTCATGTGGGATATTTGTGCAGATATTTGTAAGTCCAGCTGGGTGTAATAAGGGTGTGGACCATCACTGGACAGATAAGAAAAAAGTTCAACCCGTGCTGTCTGGTCCACCCCAGATGTCATCAGGGTATGCTAATGAGCCAGGAGCCTTTTAAGTGCCGGAGCCCAGCCAGGAGACCAGTTAGGAGACTGTGAACCTCATGTGGACACAGAGCAACCCTGAAATATGAACACATTGAGGAGAGAAGTGTCAGCGAGCCATAACAGATGCAACACCGCATGCAAGAAGGTGAGTATGTAGCACAGAGAGGAGGTCGCTGAGGCTCATTTTACAGTACACTTTATTGAAAAGGGAATTTTCTTCCGTATTCAAACACATGCCAAGTTAATTTATTAGCATCTTTACCATATTATTAACATATTATTTTCATTGATTGACCACCTCTGTTTGCATCGCTAATGAGTTGTCTACCTTCACCTTGCAGATTACAACAAGCCGCTGCTAACAGCCATGTATTGTGCCCTGGACAGGATATCATCTTATACTGTAAGTTTAATAAAGAGACACTACAGTATAGATGATGTACTATCCAGGGTTTCATTCCCACTCTGGCGCTACCGGCACACACTCATTCCTAACTGACTGTTGGCTGCACACACTGCGGAGGAGGGCCGTCAAACCGTTACCATTACTGAGTTTTAGTAATGGTAAGGGTTATATGGCCCTCGCTCAATGTCATCTGGACCAGCAGGATGAGCCAAAGGAAAAGTCTGTGATTGATGTGTTATTCATGGGATTCTGAAAGAGAGCTTTTTGATTCCGTTTTTAGATGTACTTGTGGATGCATGTAAAATAAAGCTTGTGGCTCCCAAACAAATGAGTAACTCATTATTTTGGAAAAAAACACACATCTGAAGCAGGGTATCAGCATCTTGTGTTTGAAGAACTGTTTAAATGTTCCAGCTGACACACAATAAACTATAATATTTTCAAGCAGCAGTTGGCTTGTCTAAGTGGTGATCTCTGCTGTGCAACTGGCTTGTCTAATCACTGGGAAGCAGCCATTGCAGAAAGAGCTTGAGGGGTTGACACAGCTTCTGTGAGACATTCAAGGCCTCTCCCGCCCTCCCTCCCATCGCCCTTGCTTTAGGCCACTGGCTGGTTATTCATCAAGATGCCCCGGATAGAGTAACTGTCGAGTTAACTCACAGGCAGCAGGAATGAATCTAATCACCATTATCTGACCCATTTTAGCATCAGGTTAGTGCTCCATTTTGCCATCCATTAGGGAGACAATTCAGCCCTCGGGGGCAGAGCTGAAAATCATAAGAGCCAAAAAAGCAGAGGCAGTGAGAGGGGGCAGGGAGGAGGAGAGAGAAAAAGGGGAAGAAGCAGGAGAACAAAAAGTGATAGTCAGAGGGATGGATGGCCACACTTCAAAGGCAGTGGAGAAGGCTAAAGTGATGTGGGAGTGCAGGGAACAGGGGTGGATGGTACATCAGGGACATCTGAGTGAACATGACTGTGCAGGTCCCACTTCAGCTTATCTACAGTCCATGTTTGCACGAGGCGTCCGCCAAGTAAAAAGCTCTGAGAGCCAAAGATAAACCATCAGCCCTTTCACAGCTCGCCAAACCTGCTCAGCCATAAACACACTGTCAAACTTGTGGCAAAACATCCATTTGACGAAAGTCTGCATCATGTTTGTTACCTAAAATATATCAGTGCTAAATAAATGTCTATAATTCATTACACTTTATTTTGCAGCTTATGTAAGCTGCTTTTAATCGACATGTTTTCTCCATTTCACTTAGATACACTTTCACTTAGATACATCAAATTTTTGCATGAAGTTGAGGTACCCTGGTGGCCTGGAGGTTAAGGCCTGACATTGACCTGCAGCGTCCCCGGCTGGCGTCTGGTCGGGGACCCTCATTTCCTGTCATCTAATAAATGTCATGTAAAATCGATTTTACAACAATTAAAGCTTTATCACATTTCTCTACCACTCTAAAGACCACATCTTATAGGTACCATCTTTGCATAAAAATCTGTTATGTATGAAAAAATGGTGCTGATGTAAACATCAAACTTTTAAGTACGATTTCTATTCCTTAAAGAGGTACGAGCTCAGTGGGAGCTCTAAGACTGTGGTACAGTATATGCCATGTCGTAGCTCCACTTCAGACTCACGATGACATCTTATCCTCAGTTTGACTCTTCAGGTCTGTCCTTTGCAGAGAAATCAAGCAGGATCTGTCTTTTCAGGATTTCACCATCAAAGTCCTTCCATCCTCTTCACTTCCTCAGCTTGACTGAGAGCTTCAGCTTTACTTCCTTCAGGTAGACGCGGCTCAGGTCCTCGCCTGCCTCTCGGGCAATCCGTGTTACCATCTGGCCAGCTGTGCCAATCACCATCCCCTACAGACACAAGAAATACAGCAACATCAGTAACCAGTGAACAGAAAGAATCATAGGTTTTATTTTGCTGTAGGAAGGAACAGGAACAGTCCCATTTGAAAAAGGTTTAAAAGACATATATTTACGTGTAAAAGGTCCCTGGAAAATAGTATCATGATATTGGTAGATCTAACAGCAAAATACGGTATATTAGAAGGTTTTGTAAAGTCAACTTTAAGATGTTGAAATGCACCCCTATCAAAGGATGATGCCCACTATGCCATGTTCCCTGTCACCACAGACTATATGGTAAAATAATTCTGATAGAGGATTTTGATAGAGGAAGTTTAGTCCGTTAGGCATTTTCGTACATCGATGATTAACTTGAATACTTTTAAACTCTACCATTCACCAATGTATTTCTCCTTCTTGTTCAGGCTATGTGTGGGGGGCTGTCCTGAGACTGAGTTGGAGCTCTCAAAAAATGTCACTTTTTTTAGTCAAAGGAAACCGAACAACATAGCTTTGTACCAAGAAGTAGTCATAAAATTGATAATAAATGGTTTCTTTGGTGAGTCATCCCTGTGAGTTTTAAAACCATCTACATTCCTTTAATTATTCCTTTGTTGAATATAAAAGCTAAAGAATGGTGTTGGTCTGAGTCACTCTCCTTGGAGGTCACTGGCCTTGAAACATTTCAGTGGCACAGATGTAGCTTCATTTTTTTTTGTCATCAAATATGTATGGTTTAGAAAAGCTGCTCAAATATTTACAAGTTAAAAACACAAGGAAAAAGGAATCTCAAGTTATGGGTGAACAACAAGTATCACGAGCTATCAGGAAAGCGTCAGATGTCACTTCAAGTCCTCCAGTCATGTGCGTGCCACTGACTCAGCCTTTTGAAGTTTTGAAAACAGTGATATTTCAAATGGTGGTTTTTCATCAAAAGTAGTTTGTTTGTGCTGCATTCACATTACATCTGATTACTGTAAAAAAGAACTGCCAAACAGAAGAAACCATTCATAGCTTGTGATAATAAACAGGCTATGTGGGACTTTTTGCAGAATTTGATATTTGTCATTTGACACTGGCAGTTGAAGTTGATAAAAATCTGAATTTTCCTACTTTCACTGACATTTTTAAAAATAGTTTGGGATGTGGGCATACCAGTGAAGACACAAGCACTTTCAAGTTGACACACTGAAATCTTGTCACATTATGTCATTTCTTCTTATATGTCACAAAATGTTAAATTACCCCACATTAAGTATTAGAAAAATCATCTAAGACGCATACTAAAATAACCTACTTTAAATAAACAGTTGGACATAACAGTATGTTTACAGACAAGTCAAAATTTATATTCAATACAAAGGCCCAAGACACAGGTGAAAAAAATATAAATGTGCAGGCACTTACCATGTGAGTTTCTTTCCTGACATAAAGTTTCACTGAAATATCGAGCTCACCATTTTCTCGATCTTGCCAGAGTTCTATTGACTGAAAATAAAGACATTTAAACGTTAACAATGTACAAATTTCTCAAAAAGCCAATACAGTCTGGGTTAAAGTGAATAGTTGTTTTGCCAGCTGCTGGCTTAGCCCAGTGGCCACTGCAAGCACAGAATTCTCTTTGTAGAGAATTCTGTGCATGCGTATTGAAGATGTCCTCCACGAGTCTGACTATGATATCTAAGTGTTAAAAATTTGCATTGGATTTCATGTGTTGTTAGTTTTTCAGAAAACATTCATGCCACATACGGTAACTAATAAAAACTACAATACAGTCTGACTTGGTGGTGTTATTCTATAGCTGTGGAGGCAGGAATACTACACAGCAGCAATAAACACATACCAACATGATAAGTAACAATGACAATGAAAATAATGCTGGAAGGGGGAAATGACATAGACAAAATGACCCTTTAAGGTGCATACAAGAAGCAGAAGGGAAGCAGGTGGTGGTTGCGTCCAATAGCTACATCAAAGCACACGTCAGCATGTAGAGTGAAAGTGAGTACGACGGGCTTTAAACAGGCCGCAGGATCAGTGCAGTGAGATGTAATAGGTGTTGTCAGTTAGCTGTCAGTTTATCATCACGTGTGACGTAGAGTTTCCCCGCAGAATTGCTTCATTAGTCACCTGTGTCATTGAATAAGGCACTTCCTGGGGCAGATACTCCAGAAGCTTCTCTCTGATGATGTTGGTGCAGACTTCCTCTGGACTCTGATCGGTCAGGACCTCACTGTGGTACTGCCACAATCCTGGCTTGGCGGCAACCAGAAAGTAGCTCTAAAGGAATGAATGGTAAAAGCATGGTAATTAGCATGCATTAAACTAAAAGAAAACTAACTTCTATAAAAATAAAAACGAGATATTGAAAATAACCTAAACTAAAGCTATCGTGTCTGCTTGTTAAACCAACAAATACTTAAAAATATAGCCGACATTTAACAAAGGTATTGTCGTTTAATTATGAGCAAGGGTTAAAAGGCTTCTTGCTTGCAATTTTCATTCCTTGTTAGTGTTAATTCCATTTTACTGTGGGATGGGTCATTTTAGTTAAGTATTCTGTTTCTGTTCTTGTTGTATTAGTTTTCAGTAGGGGAGGAGTCATTTTTTTAATGTATGACAGAAGTTTTGAACATATATTTTGCACTTGTTTGCAGTGGGTATGTATGATACAAACAGTTTTTCTTGCTATGACCATAATCTAATGTGTACCTTCAGCGCCTCCACGTCCTCTCTGTCCACAGAGGAGAGCATGAAGACGTCTTTGAAGTGAGGCCAGCCCTGCTGGTTCCTCAGGGCTTTCAGCTGCTCTTTGTTCAGCCCAGAGTTTGGCTCAGCGCTGTCCTCGGGCCCTGCGTTGTCCTCGTCAAGCGGTAACTCTGCATCCCTCTCTGTCCTCTTTTCGGCCCATGGAGGCTTGATCACTGGTCTGACCCGCATTCTGCGTCCATTCACCACTCCACATGTCAGCTCTGCTGTGACATCCAGCAGCATGTCCTTAGCCTTCACCAGGTCCACCTTATAGACAGAAGAGTATTAGTGAAGACCTCTATAAGACACCTCAGTTCAGGTGAACATTTCTTTGAAGTGGGATGTTTTCAAAGAAAGTCTGGTGATATTCTGTATTTTTCTTATTGCCATCAAATCCCAGAATAAGACCATAACCAACAAAGTATTGCCAGTGCGATCAAAGCCTCACACTGTATACTTTTTCCTCTTTGCCAGAGCTCCATTGTTGTCCAAATTTGTCCTATTAAAAACCCTCAATCCCACATACAGCATCCTGCTGCTTCAACTACTCACCAAAGCACCAAATATACACTATATTAATATGTGTCTGAAAATAGTCCCAAACAAATGCACTGTTTCCTTCTGTTTAAGTAGGGTTTCCTGAAAGCTACGCTGCCCCGCTGTTTTCAGAAATGATTTAGCCTTTTGAAAACATGAACCTATATATGCAGGACCGGTTTAAAACATTTATGTCTTCAGTAGCATCGAATGAGCTTGGAGATGAGTGCCACAAAGAGGATGGGGAAGTCAGACAGTACTGAGGGACAAACAAATAGATTGTTGGTTTAGATCTTTTAATGGGATTTGTTGAGAATAAAAAAAAAAAAAATTTAATATTGGTAGCGTTATCATTTAAGTACAGTTTTAATACAACATTTTGATCAGCTAAGAATCTTCCTCAGGTAAACTTTGAAGAAATGTATGATAGGAGGCTCAAAAAAATACACTGACCCTGAGCAGTACAAGGGATAGCTACTGAACATCACTGTGGCAGTGAATAAATATGCATTATATTATATGTGGAACAAATCAGATCTAGGCTTAAAATGGTGAACAAAACGGCAAGTTTCTGTCAATTTGAAGGTTGTTGATGATAGTGTAACCCGTGTATATTATTCCAGGAAAGAATACCTTATTGAGGACCAGGATTGCTGGGATGTCTGAGTGCTGGGCCAGGCACTTGAGCACCTCAAAGTCAAGCCTGCTGCACATCCATCTGTCAGCCACATCCACCACAACGGCCACTGAAAACAGTTCCAATTATAAGCCAATGAAACTAAGCACTATATTCCACTCTTAATATTCAATCTATGGCACAAAAGCACCAAAAAGAACAAGTCAATAAATCGATGGCTCAGAGTATATATATATAATACTTAAGTCAGCTTCTTTGACTGTGTTCCAGGGATCCACAAGCAAAGACTTCTCCAGCTGGTGTCTGTAGAAACAGAGGGTTAATTCATACATTACACTGTGTGATAATACTGTATGGAAACTACAGACTTTGAATAATACCAACAATCTAAAAAAGAAAGGCACCTTTTAACCTTTGATGGAGTGGTGAAACCAGGAGTGTCCAGTAAAATCTATAAAAAATATACACATATTTACTGACTCAAGCATTTGGCTTTTGAATGGTATTAAAAATGCATCAGAAGAGACGTGAAAAGGCTCTTACTATCTGTGTATCATCCTCTGTTAGGACGCCCAGGGCACGTGACCGTGTGGTGTGTACTTTCTTAGACACAGCAAACACCTTTAAGAAATGAGCACTGACTTAACAAAGTGAGCACCAACTCCTCTTCAGTAAGACAGATACATTATAGTGTGGAGGTTTAAAGGAGAAACAGTTAAGATAGAGACCTTTCTGCCAAGGAGCTGGTTGGACAACGTGGACTTCCCCGCATTTGGGGCACCTATTATAGCCACTTTCAAAACTTTTGAGTTGTCAGGCTGGTCTGGATTTCTCTGTAACAAAGATAGTTGTTCACCTGAAAAAAACACAGGTGCAGTTAATCATTAGATGGAGAATAAAAGTGAATATGGCAGGAGTAAAAACAAGAAGAACAGTAGATTGGTGGTAGGATGACGTCTGCAGTATTTGGAAAAAGGCTGGGCCACAATGACCCGATGAGTTTAGGGATGTAAATCTTGATGTAAACCGTGGTCTGGTTACCGCTGTCCGGCGGAACTGAGGCTGGGAGGCGATAAAAGCTGCTGTCTGCCTCTGCTGCTTTGCCTTTCATCAGTCTGTTGAGAAACGCCTCTGATGTAATAAAACGAGCAGGAGTGAGGATAAATCCATTCCTCCCTTCTCTGCTGCAGGCAGCATCTCCTGTAAAGACATCAACATGTCCATCACTTCACTGTCAGCACGGCTGTAAGGTAACTGACTGATTATGCTTACTTGGATGTTAATCTGAAACAGTATTATTATGGATTCAGATGGCCCTTGAGAAAAATGGATATCATGTCATAAAAGTTATCACAGAAACACCTCATTCCAACTAAGTGTGGAATGAGATGCCTTAAAGGTACCCTGTGGAGTTTCTGACCACTGGTAGTGATACAGAGCAATGTTTTTACAAGCGGGTGCCCGTTTTCTTAGTACTGTGAATGAGCAAATGGCGGCATAATTCCCTTCCTGGCGTTGGTTTCACACTATTTCACTGATGAACAGTTAGTGGTGGTAATACACCAACAAACCTTGCGATGCGCCAACAAAGGCAGTGAAAAAGAAGACTGCTAGCAAGCCAACATGGATGTAAACAATTAACGACTTCAATTATTTGTAAAAATCAGCATTTCAAATGTTTTTTCAGGAAGTAAATGCGTTCAACTCCTTTTTTAGACCTCAAGGATACATACAGAACACTTCTGGTGGGAAACACTGAATGTTTTGTTTTGTTTGTAGATTGACAGAAAATTACCAATAATTTCAACAGCTGATTGACCACTTCAGTGATTTATCAAGAAGAAATATCAAACATTTGCTGGTTCCAATTTTTCAAATGTGAGAATTTGCTTACTTTCTCTATTTTATATTACGGTAAATGACATAAAAATTAAATATCACTGATGATATGTTTCTGCATTCTGCAAAATTGTGATGGAGAGTTACAACCTTTTTTAAATAGTCAAAAGCAAAACCATTATTTGATTAATTGCAAAAATACGTCACAAACTAATCTACGAAGAAAACAGGTAGCCCTAGTTCAAACAAATGCAAACAAATGACCCACTTGTACCCGGGTTGTCCAGTGTGTCAGTCAGCTACATTTTTAAAGATCCTCTCCAGAAATGTTTTAAGAAAAAACAATACTGAATAAAAGTTACATCTTCTCCTTCACCCTCACTGAAAAATACAGAATATATGAATGTTTAGACATTGTTCATTTCAGCTGGTTAAGTGCTGGATACAAGATGTCTCCTACTTCTCAGTGTATGTGGCCTGGAGGCTTCAGCAGATGAATGTAATAAAAGTTTTCTCTCCATAGCTCAAACACCCAAGTAAAGGAAGAAGAAATTAAAACACATTTCTGAGAGGGCGGACTTTAAAAATCCGTAGAGATCGCTTAATTTAATCTGAATATGTTTTCAAAAAAGGAAAGAAAATGATGAATGTTATGAAAAGAAGTTACTTGTGTTTAAACTGGTTGTTGTGTCGCTTTGTCAGGATGATGCGGTAGCTTTGACATACGGGAAGTGACTGATGTAAATGTGCCCTTTCCACTAGAAAATGACACCCCCCCCCATATGTTGTCATTATCTGTCATTTATTCTGTCTGTGCCCCTCTACCATTCCACACACCGTCTCAGCGGACACAGGCGTTAATTGGGGTCAATTAAAATCAGAATAATATCGCTTTTATTCATGTGTTAATATAGTTTCAGCATGTGCGACAGAGAGGCAAAGGGCGCTGCTGAGCTGAAGGTCACATTTTCTCCATCTCTATTCATGCCGTGCTTTACTAGCGACCTATTATGCTCCCTTGCTAAAAACAAATAAATATGAGGGAGCAGCAGAAAATCCGTCCGGCACTGACCCGCAGAGAGAAACCATGACGCACTTTCCTGTCGAGCAGGCAGGACGACCCGTCTGAAGAGGACGGCGGGGTCTCGGAAAAACCGAGCACACACTCTGAAAGCCATTGAGCTCGGATAACAGTTACCGCTGTGTTTCAGCTGATGCGAGAGTATTTATCGTTTAGGAGCTGGGACTGCCTGTTTACATTCACACTGCCTACAGGGTGAAACCATGTTGCTTCGACCAAAGACAAACGTCTACTGCTCTGAAGAGCGTCCTCGCAGAGGTTTGGGTGGAGGCTACACCGCCCCCTAGCGTCCAATACTTCAAGTGATCACTTACCTTCCTCCCACATGCTGTCTTCAGCAGTTGTTAACACAACTTCGGTCTAGAACTTCGGTCACAGTTATCCCCATTTCAATACGGACCCCTGTTTCAAGGAGTTTTGCTAAAAGGAAGCCAGTTTGAAATGTCTCCTGTGACTGGAATTAGACTGTTTACATTTACATTGTTAGTATTTACCTAATGTTCCTATATAGAGTGCCACACAAAGACTGCACCAGTGGAATAAACTTCAGTTCCAATATCAAAAATGGCAGATCAGGGTCTAAGTGGCCACAAAGTGATTGCATAAGAGCAACAGCACCAAAGGAAGAACTAAAATGTGCTAAAGAATGAGATGGAAGATAATTGAATTTAGAGGAACTAAAGTGAGCAGGGACAGAAAATCATTCAAGTGGAAAAAGCTGCTCTACAGGTTGTCAAAACATTCTTAAAATAATGACAGGGTTAATTTTTACATTTACATGTACATCAATTTGTAAAATAACCAAATAAAATAACAGCCATGTGTCATTTTGCAGCAAACCCTCTGTAACTCCTTCAAGACTCCTGGGGGCCCCAGTCTGGGAACCACCTGTCTACAACAGGTAGGATATTCAGAGGCTAAAATCAGCCAACAGCAATTCCAAATCAGCTCATTGCAATGCACAAACATATCTGCCGACATGAGCAACTCGCAGTTTAAAATGGATGACAGCACTCAAAGGATCTTTTGGCTCAGGTGATATTTTCTAGATTACTTTGTGAGGAATGGTGCACCTATACCCACAAATCAGATTGCATTGCGCAGACTATTTCTTTCCCTCTTGTCCCCTGAGTGCACATAACGGAGCTTATCCCGGAGGGTGCTTGAAGCACAGTTGTGACAATGCTGTTGAGGATATATTGAGCATTCATGCTTAGAGCAATATGGGGGAAAACACTGCATTCTTTCATAGTCACACCCTATAACCTTCCAGTACTAATTCACAATGACAAGCTTAGATAATGACTTGGTAACTATGAAATCTGTAAGGTTAATCATCAGACTAAAAGGACACTGTCTGCTTATTGATTGATTACTGTAACACATTTCATTCTGAACAGATGTCTCCCAATAGTCCATCAGATGCACCGGCTGTTTGTTAGTCCTCGAGGACTTGCTCGGGGCGGAACAAACATCTCCACTGGGAAGGATGATGAAGGATATCAGGTAGCTCACAATCTGTCATCATCTAACTCTAAAAGCTCGGCAGCAATGGAAGAGCAACAAAAATGGGGCTTTTAGGAGACACTTACTGCCGAATTCCAATTGAACCAGAAACCAAAAGGATATTTGAGGATCAGTAATGTTTGAACTTTCTCTCTATCTGCCTCCCTCCCACTCTCTCTCTCTCCCCCTCTTCCTCTCAAATTCATTCAAGGCCTTTTCTCCCTTCGGGCTTTCCTCACATGGCCATTTCACGTGGGAGTGTATCAGAGTTCTTTCTATGACTGCATTAACTTTGGCCTTCAGAAAGAGCTCTCTCTAAAAAAAAAAAAAAAAAAAAAAAAGACAAAAAGGCTTCTTCGCCTGCAGACCATTTAATCATAAACTGTAGCCCACTTTGCCATTTGAAGTGCACTTGCCAATGAGATTCAGCGTGGTGTTGGAAAAACCTCTCTCACTGTGCTGCAATTCAGTGTGCTGTTGATTCCTAATCAATCTTGTTTTATGTAATTCAAAAAGAGCAAACTCTATTGATAGGCAATAGGTCAAATCTCCCTGAATATGCAGAATTTTTCTGCAGTTGAACCAGGTGATCTCTGACACAGAGTTTTTGATCTAGAAACCTCTCGTGTTGATTTGCCAATAACATTGGCTGGGATTAGACATTCAAAAACTGGCAACTTCTCCACCAATAAGAAGACCTTGCTGCTCAAAGTTGATGGAATAAGAAGCACGAGCCATGGGGCATGTCAACAGGGAGCAGGTTTGGGAAAAAACAATCCGTCAGTGCGTCAGAGCATCCATCACTCCGTCACCGCTGATTGCAGAGAGAGGCGTGATGCTGCACAGCTGGCTGACTGTCTATAAAACAGCCGCTCCTCAACTTTTTCATGCTGAGAACTCCCAATGCAGAGAGCTTATTTGTAAAAGATCCCACAGATTAATGAATGGGTGGATGAATTTCCACGTCTAATAAATGAGAAAGCAGTGTGATTTAACTGTTATGTGATGCCCTGAAGGTCCCCCGAGGTCCCTCAATTCAGCAATCAATCCTCTATATGTTCTTGTTCAGACCGCTCTTTAAAAGAGGTGATTTAGCTCCCAAACTACCCATATAGGTCACACTGATACTCTGATTGTACAATCTCTCTCTCAGTGGGGGAGATAAAAGAAAAAAAAAACTTCTATTCATTCTAGACTCGCAATCGATGGGACTTGTCTGTGAAGTGGATCAATAAGGCCTCCCTTTGAAATCATCAATCACGTCAGTGGTGAATTTAAAAAGTGTAATTAGGAACAGCGTTCTTAAACATCCTGTATTGACGTCTTCTTTGGTATGGAGAAAGACACCATTCTGCATCATTAACTTTGTATTATTGCCTGATGGAGCCTGCTGCAGCTACTTCCCCACCTGCTGAACTCAAAGCGCTTTGTGTGATTGGGCTTTCAGACCAAATTCTCCCCTCTTTCACTTGCTGATGGGGGAAGTGAAGCTTGCAGACCTAAATTGGCGAGAGTATTGTAATAAGCCCAGTCCATACTGGAACCCAGGCCATGGAGTTATCCTTCGCAGTGATGTATTTCAGAAATGTTTGTGGAGCTGAACATGTGTAATTTTCTCTATAATCATCTTTTTTGATTGCTTTTGTGCAGATTCTAACCTGACATGACATTACATGGCCATGAGCACACATTCTCAAGCATTCCCATAACTTGCCACAGTTTTCAGTGTTGTCCATCTGTCTCTCTCTGGCAATAAAATGGTATCAATACTGTGGAGAGGGCAGGTGGGCGGTTGTAATGGAGTAATTTATTTTAGTTGTCACAGAAATATAAGTCTTTGATTAGGGAGCTATACACATCAGGCTGCACAAATAGAACCTTTCATCAAATCACAAAGCATGTGACACTATTGACCGTGGAGTCTTCTCATTGGGTTCAATCTTCCCAGCAAGATGCATAATACAATATGTGAAGAGCTCAATGACACAAAATCCAAGAGTAATACAATCCAAGACAAATCTTGTGCCAGTGTACCATTTCAGTATTACATCTGGGCCAGTAAAATGCATGAACAAGCTGCATTTTTTAAACCTAAACTGAAGATGTTGATCATGAAATAATGATTATCATAATGAAATGACAGACTGAGTGTGTTAGAGATTTGTGACATCCTCGCCACAAGTTTCCTGGCTGCACATCTTGAAGCCCTGAGTTTTTCCAGGTTAAACCTGTTCACCCATATGACAAATGTACACCCTTAATGTTACCTAGCCATACTGATAGTGTCAATTTTAATTGCTAAGGAGCCAAAGACCACATCCAGTATCCCAATACAATTGAGTCGAATGGATTTTTGTTTGCGGTATCGCCATCCCACCCTCCTGACAACACTGCATACAGGGGTGGTGTAGTGATAGAAGTGATTTAAGGTGTCATGTGCTGGTGTACAAACAACATTAGGCTTGTTGTTCAAAAATTAATTCAGAGATGGGTGACTCAGATTAACTTTTTGGCCAACAAGCCCAAAGAAAATCAATGGAAAACCATTATTAATTAGTGAACAAACATCACAAATGTAGATGCTCCCATTCAGGGCATAGTGGCTCACTGAATTATTTGATGAGTATGAAAGTGATGTACATCATACGCTGTGGTCTTCACAGTCACCACATCCCAACCCAGCTGACCACCAGTGGGAGATTTTAGAGTGAAATGTTAGACAAAACTTTCCACCATCACCATCAAAACTGAAATCGTCAGTCATTTTGGAGAATCTTTGCAGAGTAACATTAAAGGTGTCCTGTAGGCTTATGGTGCCCATTACCTTTCTAAGACACTTTTAGTTGAAATGAGAGAATAACCTTTTAAGATATTCAAGATGGTAACTTTACTATGAGATGAGAAGATAATTACATTCAGTCAAAGAAGAAGTATTAAATTCCTCTACACACGCACACACACACACACACACACACACACATATATATATATACATATATACACACATATATATAGATATATATACATATGTACACACACACACACACATATATATATATATATATATATGTATATATATATATATATATATATATATATATATATATATATATATATATATATATATGTATATACAGAATACAGAATACATTGGATTATTATTATCGGTTCATTAACATGTAATCATATTTTTAATGTCATGGATGGTCATGGTGGAGTCAGTTTTGGGTAGATTAATCAATTAAATAACAATACATCTAATTTTCAAAACTGATTAAATGTTTTGTAGGTAAAATCTTAATTTCCAAAGTAGCTAAAGCTGTCAAATAAATGTAGTGGGGGGAAAAGAGTACAGTATTTCCCTGAAATGTAGTGAATTATGAGTATAAAATTGCATTAAAAAAGTAGACAATTTAAGTACATCAGAGGTGTACTTAAATACAGTATTTGACTAAGGGGTTAGTTTAGGTCCTTAGGGTCAGTTTTTCACCATTGGTCACATAACATGCAAATCCAAGTGAGCCACCACACTCCATAAAATATTATTGTTCTTCCACATTTTAAATTGTTTAAATTTTAATTGCTTCTTCTACAGAGCTTGCTAACCAACCCCGATGACAGACAACAGAGGACAGCTAAACAACAGTTTTGCATGTAGTTTGATATTATACAGCAGGCACTGTGATTAAACGTCTAGATCTATTTTGTATTATTTCACCAATTTCACCTCCCACTCGCGCACAAATATTGAATTGTCCAATTAAATCTCACACTGACTGTACCTTTAAACCCCTCGCCTGTCCTGCGCAGCGCACAGTGCAGTCTGGAACTGTCCCGGGTACTGCGCATGCGCCGAAAGTTGCTGCCGCAGACAGCAGCAGCAGCAGTGATTCGGCAGCGCAGGGCAACGGGAGAAAATCTGTCCGTTTTAAACCATGGCGACGTACTAAACGATGCCTTTCGCAGAGGTAAATGGAGAGTAAGTAGTTGTATCGTAATAACACGCCTGCTGCCCGATACTGTGTGACATCCTCTCAAATTGTAGCATAAATGTCAGGAAAGGTTGAGAAGGCAACAATGGGACTGTGTATGTTTCAGACTGGCTGGCTAGGTTAGCTAGCCAGGAGCCTGGGCAGTCAGCTGGCACACTGGCAACATGCAGGTTTATAGCTACTATACTGCTCCCGTCTGCGGTCTGTGTATCTACTATAAGTCCGCCTCTTTGTCAGTAAAAAATATATATTTTAAGGCACTAAAGACGCCATAGATTCTTGTCTAAAACTGGTGTTAACTGAATGAAACTGGGCTTGTATTACTAAACTGTTAAGCTAGTAGTTTTTTGCAATATGACAACAACCAGTGAGGATTATGTGGAGCTCCATTTACCTGCCAAATCATCATCATGATTATACCTTCATCACTGTAATTTTTGTTAACGCGATGCAGATAGTTTTGTGCGTCCTCTCAAGAGAAATCGTAAGATCCTCTACTGGAAGAACCCGGGCTGTGGATGAAGTTGGAAGTGTGGTTATCTTGTGCTATTCCAGGCTTTCAAAGTATGGTATAGCTGTCACTAAGTTGTCTCCCACTGCTTGTATCCGATGCACTCATCAGGACATGCATGCACATATCCAAATTTAGTGTCAGTCGTCTTCGCCCGTGAGACAGATGTCGGGTACGCTCCTTGCTCGCCAGCGGTGCGTCTGCAAACAGCGCTTCTTAGTGTAACGACACAGACAAGTGTTTCCACCTGCAAAGGCAAGTGTTAAAGGTGATAACAAAAGGTTGACGTCACCGGGCTCATCCTGATCCTGCCGCACAACCTCGACCACTGAGGAGGTGGAGGAGGAGTGCAGGAGGAGTAGTTTCAGAGGAGGAGAGCAGCTTCTTTGCCATAGCGTCTAATGGTTCGTGTCTGGAAGGAAAAGGTCTGTCTCTGATCAGATTTCGGGTATCCTAAGGGCGCACTTAACTAATGGGATCCTATCGATGTTTCTCCCCCTCCAAGCCCGATCTTTACACGGCGGAATGTTAATGTTGCCACAGCCTGTCCGTGTTGTCTTTGGCTGCTCTGAGTCTGGCTTGATTGTTTTAGTCGGTCTATAATGACATGGAGCTTGACGGATATGATTAAAAAACATACCGCAGTAACGCAACACTTCTGTGACTGACTGGACTATGGAAGTGACCAGGTTTACTCTGCACATGGTAAGATGACAAAACAGTGAAATCTTGTGGAGAATTGTTGGAGATGAAAACTGTTCTGTCTGCATTTGCATGTCTACCTATGCATGACAATTGTGATGTTTAAAAAAAAAAATGTTTCTAAATGTAAAAAGCAGTTCAACTTTCTTTACCATTACAGGCAGGATGTTGTCAATGATATCCTATGCTCACTCAAAGAGCCTGACATTACTTTCCCAAACGTGCAGTTTTGCAATGTAGCTTTCTTCCCCTACATTTTCCAAAGAGCAGATAATTAAATTTCAGACCCTGTTGTCTGGGAAACTCAGGCCCCTGGACTCGCTGCAATTATCGTGTAGAAGGAACCCTCTTTGCGTTGGGGTGCTATGTTTCCCAGTACAATGAAGATTAATTAGGTCTTAGAAACAAATGACTGTAAGTCCTATCCCTGTCAGTAAAATATAGTTTGCCTCTAATGACAGCAATCTGACAGATACCTAGAGGGATGAAAGTGAAATGCTTCACAGATGCTGTTAGATATGGTGATGCAAAGGCTAATAAAAATAACTTCTTACAGTGCAGACTGTATATAGATTTTGCATTGCTTAAAGATGAGTGTTTAAAGTAAAAGTTTGACGTTAGTACATTAGTGAATGAATTTCCGTGTGTGCTCTTGAACATGAGCTTACTTCTATTTAAGTCTGAAAAAAGTCGTGTGTGTTTGCTCTTACTTATAAAGGCGGCAGATAAGCCCAACTGTCAGGAGCACCTGGTACATTTGCTCAAGTCATGCTGGTCAGCACTGTAGAAAATTACAGTATTTAACCAAATTGAAATACAACTTGAATGCTTGTGTTAATTAGATCTTTGCACACCCTGTCAAAGTGTCTCTTCTCCTCTGCCCATGAGTCATATGCTGAGTCTTTGACCTGTCAGTGCAAACCCAGAGTCTTTGCTGAGGGCAAACTGACAGGAAAGCAAATTTGCCTTGATTTTTTTTCGGCCAACCACTGACAAATATATTGGAACATATTGATTTACGTTGGTGGCAGCAGAGGGTAATTTCCTCTAAAATACTTCTGTAGCAACTTGGCTGCTTTAGCCTCTCAGTCTACAGTTGCCTGTAGACAAGGTTAAACTAGTGCAGAAAAAATACATATTGTGGAGAACCTACACACCTACGTGTTTAAGCTTTCTTGATTGGAAGCTTTAAAGTAGAGTGGTTAGTCGAGTACGTTGTGAATGTAATATGCACACTCACACAGTTTTCTAGATACTAAACTTACTCTATCAAACTCTCTTCTTGTAAGCAAATGGGTGATGATTGGTTTCAAAGGGAAAAATTAATCATTCTTAGCACCTTACACTGTAGCCCAGATGTTTTGTATTTCAGAAGAAATTTCTACACATTACAGCCAAACGGTCTGATTCCCAAAATTAGGCTTGTTTCAGACAGCAGTACTAAGATGACAAAATCAGAGCTCTTCTTTATTTCTTGGAGACTTTAGAGCAAGACTATGAATAACAGATCACAAGGTACAAAGAGTGAACCAGAGAACTTGAGCAGCTTTTATGTTTCAGCTGTTGTTGGGATTCACAGGGAGCTCATTAAAATACATTGATTAGTAACAGTCCTGATTCTGTGATTGTTGACTGTGAAATGACTCGACTAACCAGCATATTTTCGATGCAATGATTTTCTGTGCTGGATTGAGCCAATTGGCTGATGCTCATTTTGGTTTATTCAAAGCCAGTCATTTGATGTAGCATTTTAGAGACGGTACTTGAATTGGAAATGTGTAGCCATGCACTCTACACCAATGCAATACATTTCTTCCTTTCATATTCCAGCGGGGAGCTGTGTATGTTAAATCTCTTGCAGGTGTTGTCGGTGAAGTTTATGTGCATAGCAGATTTTTATTTTCCTCACCCCGGTCATTTTAGATGAGCAGCATTTGTTGACTATCATCCACTTGCTAAACGAGGCCACCCCCCCCCTCGTCCCAGACAGCAGGGCAGAGATTTCGCAGGTACCAATGATCTGCCACCCGGCTCCACGTTTCAGTCCTCCAGTCACCAGTGCAGCGTTCGGCCGACACTCACCCACTCAGCCACCCACCAGTTGTAGAGACTCTCTGTGTGGCCACCCAATGCCTTCTAAGCTGTATGAGTCTGGTTACAGACAGGGAGCAGATGTTTGGTAGCCTTTGTGTGAGTGGCGAAGTCAGGAAACACAGTTTGAGGGTCAAACACAGGTCAGACTGGGAGCAAAGAACTGTGGCCACATGATACATACAGATCAGGTGTTTAGGACATCATGGGCAACTTCTGGATACCTCTGAGAACAAGGGACTGACCTGCAGGGCTCAGGCTGTGGGTCAGCTGTTACATGGTATTTAGTTTGGTTCACATGGGTTGTTTTATGTTGTGCCAAATAACTGCAGGCGATAAGCCTGATTTGACGATACACTTTGTGTCTTTGTTTGCTACATTTTTGTGTTCTTTGTGGCTTTCTTTTGCATGGATTTGCATGTTAGCCGGCAGGTCCAATTAGGGCAAAAAGCCCTACTCTTGCTGGGTAGTTTGCGTAATCAGCAAACCCAATGCCTTAAGCTAGGGAGTGCTGCAACCTGATGTTACAAACACCAAGACCAAAGTGCTCTATGAAATTGTTGTGTCTTCAGCTTCAGGGCAGTCGGGGAAGAATCTGAGCCTCCTGGTGACATTCATAGCAAAAACAGCAGTCATAGTTGCAGGAGGAACAGGACTCGGTTTAGGGCCACATATGCCTGATCAGGCTTTTCGGTGGTGCTGGAGACAACAGGGTTGTTTATCCACCTCCATCTCACAGGAACAGCAGAAGAGCAAGGCAGATACTGTTATCTGTTTATGACGCAAGATAAGGCTGTCTCAATCGCATCACTGACCCTCCACAGACTATCTCCACCCCCAATACCAAGCACTCTGTAATAAGAGGTTGCCAGGCGAGTCCCATATCAATGTTAAGTTATCTTAATAGATGCCATTAGCATGTCCGTGGTCATTGCTGCAGTTTTCCAACATCCAAGCCAACTGTACATATCAGGGCATCATTAGCCACCACCAGAAAGGCTCAGAGTCTGACCCGGTCTGTGGGGTCAGAAAGAATGCCACAACAAAGCACCAGTAAAGCTGTGGGGGATATCAACCGGAGGGGATAGAGGGAGAGTGAACTCAAAGTGTCATAGTTGGCGCAGACATTAGATAAGGCTAAGCTACCAGAGGATTAGAAAGGGAGGAGATGTAAAATGCTATTGGCTAATTGGGCTTTATTTTTAATATTTCAGAGGGTTCATTAGAGACTAAATTGGTGAAGGATTTCAACTCTTGCTATAGTCCGAGGGCCTTTTTGAGACAAGCCTTACAACCTGAATAATAGCAGATAGTATTTTTTTAAAGTCTTGTCATTGAACACAGGGTACACTGTTTTTTTGTTTTTGTTTTTTTTAATTAAAATGCTACTTTTGTTTCTCAGAATTTCAGTTATGTTACATGGTTGCATTTCCTAATTCTTTGCATGTAAGCCCAGTTATCTTACATTCTCTCTTGCAATAAGAATACGATGACATTAATTTATTTGAGGTATTTAAAATCCCTTTTTTTTTTCTTTTAGCTGTGTGAAATTGGTATAGAAATCTTTTTTTTTTTTTTTTTGCTATTTGTAATCTTTAACAGGACACAGTAACCTGAATGATGGAGTTTAGGGCATCATACACTTATCTTCTCCCAAGTGACAAAGCAGTGAAAGTATCTGAAGGCCTTGGTGTTAAGAGCTGTGTTTGGGAGGGCTGAGCTGAAAGAGCTACTGAGGTGAGCGGTCAGTGCAAGGCACTTTGCCATGACCCTCCTCAGTTTATCATCGGTTGCACTACTTCTCCAGGCCTCAGTGTGTGGGTGTGTTTTCTGTGTGCGTCCAGTGTACCGGAGAGCGAGTGGCACATAGAATGGGGCCCTTTATAACCTCCTAACCCTCTGGTACTGTTTGCAGCCATTGTTGGCCACAGTGAATGGTATCTCCGTGCCTTGAAAAGTAACCAGATGACATTCTTCCTGTTGTTCAAAAGGGCCCAGGGTTATGTTGTGAAAAGCGGCTGAAAGGATGGGCTAAGACTGTGACCTTCAGAGGCTAATCTCTGGCTTGTCATTTACTGCCTGTTTGAAGCAAATGCAGACCTTTCTCTCTGATAGCAATGTGCTAAGTCAAACAAGGCAGAAATTCAACAGATACACTCCAAAAACAGTCATTTCTATTGAACCTCCACTATAAAGGAACTAGAGGGTTTCTTGTAGAGGTGGAACTGAATCGTTATTCCAGACAGGCAGTGTGTCTGACACTTACATTGTCCAAACAGTCTCTCCAGCCTGTGATTGAGCCCTCTGTACACAGACCTGTGGCATCAACAGCCCCTCTGTACTGCATGCTGAAATACCGCCACTGCTATGAAAGCAGAGGGGATGAAATGCACTTAGTGAGACAGTAAACATCGGTGGAGCTCTCAAACTAGCTTATGTTGTTTATATCTCTTCCCATGGTGTATTTGCTGTCTTCAGCTGGCTGCGTTTCCTGGAATGTGCAGCGATGCAGTTGTCGCTCTGCGGGGGGATGTTGGCTGTAATCACAGTTCATAGTTCAACTCTGTAGTTGGACTCAACTGAGCAACAATCAGACAGGAGTCGCATTATTCTTCTGAACTAGACAACCACACTTGACATTACTGTTTTTCTGAATTGAGATATGCTTTGCAGGATTTTGATTTATGAAGAATGTTGTTTGCACAATAGATGCGTGTCCTTTTTTCCTTGTACATTCAGAGGTTTAAAACTTGCTTCTTAAAGGTGCTGTATGTAAGTATTTGCTATCGCTACATAGCCAACATTAGCATCAACAGCTGTTTACTCATCAGTCTAGAAGAAACGTAGTGAGTTCAGCATCAAACTTCATTCCTTTACTCACCAAGATCTGTCTGCAGTGGTGGAAAGCCATGTCAATGTTAAATCTTGTTTTCCTTCTATTACTCTAACTTCTTTTCTTCTACTGAAGTTTGCATGCTAAGCAGCAAGCCCTGTCCCGTCTCATAATATCCCTTTGTGATAATGAGTCAATGTAGCTTCTAGGCTGCCCTGAAGAAGTAGCACTGCTCCGAGGGTGTATTAGCACCTCTTGTCTTGTAAACGCAATGATGGCTGAAGCTCTTGGTAAGAGCAGCTGTTAATCCTAACGTTGGCTATGCGGTGATATCAACAACTTACATATAGCACCTTTAAACTTTTAACCACAACTATTTAATTTCTGACAATAGCCTTCACAGCATAATACAATGTTGCTACACAGTTACTCTACATCGTGACTCTCAAAATCTCCTTCACCAGATGCTTTTACTCCACACTGAGAACGAGTCTTTACCATTAATGTGTTCAAGGGGATTTGCTTTTCAGCACATTAGAATACACTTAACTGGCTTTGAGCTGTCTTTGTGCCTGTTTAAATGATCTTTGAGGGCAGGTCTTTGGGTGAGAACTTTTTCTCCCTGTGTCCTCTGAATAGCATTCCTGCTTCCTGTGTTAGCGCTGTGCCACCTGTATGGGGTTAAACTTGGGGTCAGACCTCTTACTGGAGTCTGTTGTTTGGGGCCCCTTTTTTAGGAGCTGGTTGTGCTGGAGAAAATAAAAGCTGTCAAGTTTGTAAGGCCTCTTTTGTCAGACATCTTTCAACAATAAATGATTGGCATATCTCCGGCCATTTCCTCCTTTTGTTTGCAGCCATTGAGTTCGAGAGCAAATCATGAAATTGACCATTATGTGAGATGTGTTTGCAGCTTGTGCGTGTGTGTACGTGTGCATACTTAAAAGCCGAGGTTGTTTACAAAGGAAGCATTGAATTAGAAAAGGAAAATGTCAACTTTTATCATGCTACTGCACAACCATTTTGCATTAGTCAGAAAATATCCCCTGAAGTAGTGTAACATCCGCAGAATGTGATTGAGATAGAGGGGAGAAGGGGTGGGGGCAGAGGAAGAAGGGTGGGCCACATTTTGAAAGGCATACTTGAAAGTACTCGTGTGTAAAGAGTCCTGAGGCAGGTCGTGTTGCTGTGTGACAGAGAAGCATTCGTCTTGCTGTGTATCTGACGTCCCAGGGTCTCATTGCGAGGGTTTGCCTGCTCTGCATGTTGGCTTTCTGTAATTAATAGCCAGTAGCCCCCTCACCCCATCAAGGGACCAGGTGCTGCTTAGATCTGCCCTGGCATGGATAGACAGCAAATACGCTGGTGGTGGTTTTCACTATTATTGGAGTAAAACTCACAGATTTCACCAACATCTCCCTCACTTTCTAAATCTCAGCTGACTGTGTACATATAAACACTCAGTCCTAGACCCAGAACAAAGAGATCTTTAATCATTACTGTGAATTTTAATGGTCCACTGCTGATGGATAGCTTGTTGGTAAAAGATGTGGTTCATTTAGTCTACTTTGTGTCAAGCACCATTGTACTCATGTCCTGCGCTGTTTTGCAGGGCTTGCAGCCCTGACAGATTGCCATCCCGATGGGGAGATTTACCCAGCCAGTACTGCCTATGGCACTGACACCATCATTAGGCTTTGATCAGCTGCAGTCTGCAAGGAGAAGAAGAGAGAGTAATATTCTTGATCTAATTACTAGGAGACATTTCAGGCGGTGTAATGTGTGATTTAACCTCTTGTCAGAGGCTATAAAAGGAAGCTGGGTTAATCTTCCTGGCAACCTCTTTTCCACGCAGGGGAGAGTGCCTTTAAATTTCCATTTCCCATGAACTGGTAAAAATCACTGTGGCAAGGCAGTATGCTGACACACCAATGCAGACTTTCTGCTTAAAATCTCTTAAGGCAAGAGTTCTCTGACCTTTGAATGTAAGCAACAGCTGGTGCGCAGGAGCTTGTGCTATGTGCCTTTGTAGAATTGCAAGTAGAACAAAAAAGCTTTCCTTTTGACTTCTGTATGCTTCCTCCAAATGGATTGTTTTGTACCCCCCTTTGTTTCTCTCTCTCTCTCATATTCTTTCTTTCTTTCTTTCTCTTGCTCACCATCACCACCCACACACTGCAGCATGATGAGTGCAGGAGACTTGATTGAACAAATAGATTGTAAGTGGAATTTAGGGGTTAATCAGTCAAACATAGTTAAACAATTCTTTGGACATGAAGGGATTAGTCTTGCCTATATTGACCTTATCAGAGCCCATTCTCCCCAGTGCTGGCTGGGCTTTTAGGGCCAAGGGCCATGGCCTCTCTGGCTCCATGGAGAACCGCACACGCACTCCTCAGCATGCTCCATTGCCTCTGAATGCCCCACCACTCTCCTTTCCCTTTGTTAATGAGTACAATTGGAATGATGGATTAGCAAATTAAATGTAGACTCTTCTTCTATTCATAGCCACCCCGGCTCAAAGTCTCATTCACTAGATTTGTCACAGACCTACTTTAAAATGGTTACCAGGTTCACTGTGTGTCTTTCAATTCCTTCAGAAAATTGTCTTATACGTTTGACGCATTCTGAAAAACCAGTTCAGTGACCCCCAACATAAAGGCTCTCAGTATCTTGTTTTTACGTGATGACTTCCTTTACATTTTCTTCCCCTTTTTATTACTGAGTTCTGATCACACTGATTGGAAGTGGTCCTGATATGATGATGTGTTGTCTCTCTTTGAGATGAATATTTCAGACAAACCCAACTTCACATTATTCACAGTGTCTCTGCTACACATACTGCTCTTAGGTAGTAAATACAGCTGAAATAATTAGTGGATGAATTGCATAGTCAATCAAAGGAAAATTTTATTCATTTATTTTTTTATAATTGATTATTTGTTTAAATAATTTTCTTACATAAAAATCCCAAAAATTAACTGATCGCAGCTTTTCAATTGTGGGGATTTGCTGGTGTATCTGGCTTATTTGATGGTAAACTGAATATCATTAGGTGTTGGACTGTTGGACGGATACCACAAGCCATCCGATGACATCACAGAGAGCTTTAGGAACTGTGATGCACATTTTGCACTTTTTTATGACATTTTATAATAACAATAACAATGAATCAGTTAATCGAGGAAAAAATCAGCAGTTTGATTTAAAATGAAATTAATCATTTGTAACTGCGGTAAAGTGGTGTTTAATATATCAAACATTTATCTTCTAACATCTATCATTTGAATCATATAGTGATATTTTCTTAATATTATGAAATGCTATAATGTCTAAATTGATAATGATAACTTTCTCCATAACCTTTTTCCACTAAAAGAACTCTAAAAAACTGATGGTTCCAGTTACACTTTCTAATGTAACAAAGTCCAATTTAGACAGCTTGATATGTGATTTTCGATCATTAGGGAGAATTTGTGATAAATTGTGATAAATTGTGATACCAGAAGAATGTCTTTTGGTCAGTGTTAGATTATATTTTGTTGACCAACCTTATCTATTCAGCCTACATGTTATACATTAATTTATCTTACTGTTTTTCTTTCAGTGCAGTCCAAGTTTAATTGTGTATTTTTGGTTTTTAAGCCCAGATTTCACTTTTTCCCCAATAAGCAGTTAACACAGGCCCTTGCTATCTCTCCCTCTGCCCTACAGTCCCTCCTACAGTATAGTGTGTGTGTGAGTGTGAGAGTGAGTGTGTGTGTGTGGCGTGTGTGTGGGGGGGGGGTTGTGCTCTGTAGAGACCCCAATTAGCAGGACTAGCAGGCCTGCTGAAGGTCACTCCCAGAGCTTTGGTGTGAAAAAAAGAGGAGGGCTGGGCCGGTCAGAAGCAGTTCTGAGAGTGACGGGAGCTGAGACTCTCGGCTGGACCCAGGAGTTCTCAAACAATAACCACGCTTTCTTAACAGCAATAGCAGTTAGTATATTCTCCATTTTTGCATTGCACAGTGATGGCAAAGAGTGGCCCAGGATTTTGTTTAAAGGTCAGGTGCTCTCGGCGGACTGTCATAGTATATTGTGACCATAACTGAGAGATCTATTTGTCATTAGCTCCAAAGTCCCCTACTTCATCAGCCCATGTCTGGTGTCGGCTATCTAGGCCTGATTGATAGCTCTGTCCTTATTGAAGGGAACGGGGGTCGATGGCAAAAAATTTGCAGCTGGGTGCATTAATGCAGTGTTCAATGGCATAGACCTTTGAGCCTGCCTCATCAGTCTTGAATCATTGGATGGCCGCAGGAGACCTGTATGAGCGAGCATGATGCAAGAAACCAAGAGAGAGAGCGATAGGAAAACAAGTTTTTATCAGCTGGGGTAGCTCTATTACTCATATGACTCTATCTCACTGGTACAGACCAGAAGAAAAGATTGAATATTTGGATTTACGCCTGTATTCAGGACTATCCACACTTGTGTGGTTAGTATGACTAAAAAAATTCAGTAAAGATTCATTCAGAATTGATTCTTTAAACAGTTTTGATTTTCAGTAGCCAGTGCGGAATTGGATCAGATCTAAACACCAATTATGGCTGGGTATTATGAATATAATGAAATAAGAATGATATATAAATACATTTTCTATATACCACTGTCAATCTGATACATAAATTAACACTGGAAAATAACTTTTTCAATAAGTAAAATATATATACATTATATAATATATAATATATTATATATTATATATTATATATTATATATTATATATTATATATTATATAACACAATTAAGATATAAAACAGTCTAAAATTGGCAAAATTTTGATTTAGCTACTTAGGAAAAGAATGAGTAACCAAGATAACGAATTTAACCAGACACTTGATGCTAGCTTTCAGTACTTGACAGTTTTTGATACTCAGTACCAAACATTTTGAGGTTGGATACCCAGCTGTAGTGAAATTCTGAACTGAATCTTAGTCCACCTAAACTGGTTGACAAAACTGGGGTTAATGTAGAATTATTTTGCTTGTGGATTTGGTATGTCAATGCAGTTTGACATCTCAAAATATCAGAGCCCCAGTGCTGTTAAATCAGTAATTAATAATCATAAGAGGCTGTGGTTGTTATGTGACATTTGGCTTGTTTGCTTTGGTACTGTAGCGATTGCTTTTGTATATTAAAGCAGTACCTGTGTGGGAGTAAAAATTCTGGTACCATGACAACACCAGTACACACCAATAGTGTGTGTAGGCTCACAGTCAGACAGGGATACAGACGGAGGGCCCTGTGAACCTGGGAGGGCCAGATGTTCCCATGCAGACACGGACGTGAGATGTTTGCCTGGCTATCCACAGAGTCACAGGCTGGCTGCCCGTTGCCCCAAGCCGGCGTCTGCTAGGGAAAGAGCTGGGGGTGGAGAGGTGCTCACATACACACTGAAGATGAAGAAGAGACCATAAATGTCTTGTGTGTCGCCAGGGGCAAAAGGAACAAATCTCACACAACCCTGCCCAGTGGAGAAAGATCTAATTTATTCCTCGGCTGGTCTGTAGGTGTGAAGGGGACTTGTTTGGTCTCGCTGGAGGCCAGACTGAATGTCAGAGCTGCCACGGAGGCGGCTGACCTTAACAACCTTCCATAGACACAGGATGGAGAAAGATCAGCTTTTATTGAACACATACACAGCAGGGTTTGGAAACGGCATGTAGGGATTTGTTTTTGACTTGTATGGCTGCACTTCTCAATGCAGCAGAATATTTTCACCGGTTCTGTGCATCACATCCCCTAGACATGCATCTCAATAATCCACTCTTGCTAACTGAACCAATGTACTTCAATAGAATCTTAATGAGTGCTTTTTCTTTGGCCTGCATTAAAGGCCTGTCACAAGACCTCTATAAACTAACAATAAGAAATTAAACAGTATATAGAATGATAGAGTTAAACGATGAAGTTCTGGTTCACAAAAATTCTTTTTAGGGGCCAGTGTTCATAAGTAATCGAGTGGCCCTGAGCCATTACAGCATTTAAATTCCTAAAATTGATGGTATTCTTACAGATGTAAAAGGTTGAATTTTTTGAGTGAGTTCTCCTGCAGAGTTGCACCAGGCATAAGTCTAATTAAGGTTTTTTCTTTGTGTTTGTGTGTGTGTCTGTGTGTGTTTGTGTGTGTGTGTGTGTGTGTGTGTGTGTGTGTGTATTGGTGTATATATACAGCTCATTTGGGAGAGAAGGCAGTTTGTGTAATGGCACAGTGGATAAATCTCTCCCAGCAGGCCTTTGCAACACTGGAAGCTGGTTTTGTGCGTTAAGCCCTTTTAGGATGATTTGTGGGACGCTTGCACAGTTCTGCCTAGCAGAGCTGCTCTGACCCCAGCACCCCCTGCCCCCCTCTCTTAAATCGGCCCAGCCGCGCTCGCAAACAGGCTAGGGCTGGTTAAAGCTGTGTCAATGATATGGGTCTGGGTGGGACAAACACAGTGAGACTTAACTTTTTTCTTTGTTAAACACTGTGTTAAAAAGGCACTGGAAATACTAGAGGAAGTCATTATTCCTGCAGGGGCAAAACACTCCTCTGTATGTACGTTTGCTTGTGTAGTTTGCTATGCATGTACCACATAGAGTGTGTGTGTGTGTGTGTGTGTGTGTGTGTGTGTGTGTGTGTGTGTGTGTGTGTGTACGTGTGTGTACGTGTGTGTACGTGTGTGTACGTGTGAGAGAGAGATGGGAGAACAACTGCATTGATTTGGTTTTGTTTGCTGAGTACTCAGAGCAGAAATGTAAGCCATGGGAACACCTGGAGAGAGAGGAAAATGGGAGAAGAGGTGGTGTCAGCTCTGCTATTGGCTCTGTACCAAGTATACACGCACACACGCACACACCTCTGGTGTGTGAGGGTAGCCTGGGATCCCAATCAGTAGCACTTAACAAAGCTTTCCTCTTTCTCCCTTTAATCGCAGGCTCAATTTGTCACTGGGGTGTCCAATTTCTGATAAGCGCTTTGGCTGAGAGAGATGAGGTGGGTGTGGGGAAGAACACAAAATGGATGCACCTGCTAACAAATGAAATCAAACCACTCCATCTTCATTTCCCCTTTTCTGCCAGCTGGAACAATGCTGCTGCACTTTAGCTCTCAGCACATTTAGTTATTTCTCACTAATCAGGCAGAAGGCCTGGCTGACTTACAGTCAAATAATTAGAAAGGGCTCAGAAGTGTACTTTTAAACCTGTGATGGGCAACTGGGCCCAGTTTCAGACCTGAAGGGATTTACATGGACAGTAGTTGTCTAATTGTATTTTCAGAGGAAATATTTTGTAGGAGTTTGAGAAAGTGAAGGCGGAAACAAATTTGTTATCAGAATTACAAGGTTCTTGTCAGTTTTTGAACATATTTCTTTTGAATTGAATATCTTTGCTGTTGATCAGTTCAACATAGGCTTATTTGTTTGTTTAGGTTGTTTCTTCCTGCCTGTACCACAACTATGTGATTCATAACTGAGCATTCACACAAGCAAGCAAGTTGAAAAACCAGCTGCCTTAAGTCTGACACATACAGATAGTAGATTTAATGTATAATAGTATCTGTATATCTGTGTGTTCTTATCATGCCATCCAAGTCCTGTACCAAACCCCAGTGTCTGGCATTTGACACGGCAGCATGTGACTCAGCACATTGTTGTCTGGTGTAATATGAGGATATGTGAAGATGACACATATGTGGTGGCACCATTGAGGGGATGAAAGAAGCAGTGTGGATCTCCTATATATAAGTGCCATCTTTGAGGTTGCTGAAGTTTCTGCAGAAGATAAAGTCTTTTCTATGGTGCTTACCTGCATTCCTGTGCTTGTCAGTGTTTCTCTACTGTTGTCATCTGCTATATCAAAAACACAAAGCTGTGTAGTGTGGCTAGATAGATGGCAATGTCGGTCTTTTGGTCCAAAGTGGTGGACCGACTAATGGCCAGCCTCTTTGATCCAGACTGAAATATCTTAATTACCATTGCCACAAAATTTTGTAAAGACATTCATGGTACCCATAGGATGGATCTTAATGATTTTGGTGATCCTTTGACTTTATATCTACCACCAATAGCAGGTCAAAGTTTTCTTTTAGTTATGCAGTGAAATATTTCAAGATTTACTGGATAGATTGGCAAAAAAACTTTGTTCAGATATTGATGGCCTCCATGTGATGTATCCTAATGACTTTGGTGATCCGCTGACAGAATCACATTTGTAATTTTAAGTGAAATGTCACAACCGGTGGATTGATTGAAAAAATCTTGCTCCCCCTCAGGATGAGCTGTAAAACCTTTGCTGATCCCTTTGTGGGTACCTGCAAAAGTAATTAAATTTACCTAACCCTCAACTGTACTTTGTATTTAGTCCTAATTAGCAAATGTTAGCAGGCTAACACACTAAACTAAGATGGTGAACATGGTAAACATGCTAAACATTTGTATGTTAGCGTTGTTATTGTGAGCATGTTTGCTGACATTAGCATTTAGTTGAGCTACAGCCCTCCCTAGCATGGCTATAGACTCTTTGTCCTGTTAACATTTGCTTCCATGTCCAACTACCTAGTCAAACTGTTTTAGCAGCAGTGCTGAGTAAGAACAGGCCCATACTCCGAACATTGTCATGGATAATTTCAGAGCAGTGTCTGATTAATTTGACTCATTTCATGTGTTAATGATTAATTAGTGTGAGATGTGCTAAGAATGCGAGTAAATCAAATCCAATCTCTAGAGCTGCTTCATGGGATCTTTCACTACATGTCAGATCTTTTTTATTTCTCCCTCAAGTGGTTTAGGAGTGTCAAGTCTGAGAGTAGGCCGGCTTTTTCCTCACTGAGGCATGCCCAGCTTCTGGCTGCACACTGGATGGATTTTAAGCAGATAAATAAATAACTAGCCTGGCACCCCTCACTTTGGATCCCCTCTGTTTTGGCAGGCCATCCACACTGCATTTTCTATCAGGTGTAAACATGTCTGTCAAACGGTACAGCCAGGGGCCCCGGCATTTTGGCATTCATGACGCCACGCATGCAGTGCTGCCAGCACTTTTTGTCTGCTCGTCTGACCTTGGCCAGGCTTGACATGACTGAGCACACTTAGCTCTACCTTCCACATTTGTAGGGCTCTTTGGGAAGCCAAGTGGGCTTAAGTGGCTGTTAGTGAAACTGACCTCACGTTGAAGAATGGACCTTGGCTGGCTGTCCTCGCAGTGCTGACGTGGTGGACGTGTAATGACCATGGCATGGCTCTGGCAGAGATAGCCAGGCTAGGCCAGGGCACTCAGTGCCTGATATCTTCTCATCCTCTCATCTAGCCACCATTACTGTCATCTTCTCCAGTGTGAGTAGCTGTTGACGTCATCCAAGAGTCCGAGCCACAGGCTCCAAACCACTGATGTAAAGACAAGAGAGGAGGAATGAGGTCACCCTGATAAGAAGAGGCCTCATACTTTCAAAGTGTGCTTCCTTTTCTTAGTTTTATGGTACACAGCTCGTCTAAGAGCCTGTGTTCTCATTGTGAAGCTGACGTTCCGTATCTGACACGTATGCAAAGATTTATCTGATACAGCTGTGGACTATGCAGTATTCTAGGAGCATGCTGTCTCTCTTCGCTCCATATCCACCATCTCACCTTAGGGAACTGTCACTTTTTCATCAGTTAGTTACTGAATGTTCATACAGGCTCCCAGTTCTTTTGCAGACCGCTCCCTCCCTCTGAAGAAGAGTAGTTTCAAGTAGCTGTCTTCCTCTCTCCCACACTACTGCAGTAGTTTCCTTGTTTGACAGTTTTATCCCTGACACACTGTGTCTCGTAACTTTGAAACAACTATCTTACAGACTCTCAGTTTGTGTGCCAGTTGGGTTTGGGTTGGTTGTCCTCTCTTCGTATTCAGCGTCCGCTCACTATTGTGGCCTTCTCCCGCTCTCTCGCCCTTTCTCTTTTGGTGTGAGATAACACTCCGAGTTGATGAGTGGGTCTCTGCTGACTGAAAAGCAAACGGCCTCTCCCAAATGCTCCAGGATTTACTGGAATCCCCAGGATTCATTGTGTGAGACTGTGAACCAACCTGTCAAAGCCACGTGCTCATGCTCGTGGCTCTCTGCTAGTGGCAGAAATCCTTTTCTACCTCTGCTGTTGGTAATGGCTGATGGGCTAATGAAGGCCATACCAAAGTGTTATTTCTTTCTTAACATGATCAAGAGCTAAGGCTTTTCCCCCATTCTTTTGACAGAATGCTCTGGCTTGTTATTCAAGGGTAAAAAGCTGTTCTCTTCTTCCTGCTCCTTTTATTTCTTTACCTCCTATTCAGGGACTCTGCTTGCAAAGAAAGGTAATTTCACTCTCTCTGTCCCTGAGAGAATCAACACTGTGAAGTTGCATTGAATTTCCACTGCAACATTTTTTCTTGGCTCCATTTCAGACCCATAACCTGGGGGTAAACATGCAATTAAAATAACAGCAGCCTGCTTTCTCCTCCACTCTCCTCTCCTTCCGCCGTTACCACAAGCCATGTACAACATGGTGACTTGGTTCTCCTAATTACTTTTGCTTTTAATTGGTATAGAAAAGCTGCTAATATTCAACCAACGAGCAAACATACTTTCTCACCTTGTTTTTTTTTCTTTATAGTTTTTCTCCACTAATGTTGTTGTACCCAACTCCTTCTAATGAGCTTATTTTTAGTGTGCAATCCTCTTTTCCTCATGCATTACTGCTGGTGGATATTTTAATAGATGATTTCCTATGCAGTTAGCCTGATGATATTCCCAAACTTCTAATAAATGCAGATCATAGCTGATGGAGTGTATATATTGATCAAAGCATTGTGAACATAAATGCAGTCAGCTGGTGTAGTTTCCTAAATGGCTTCCATCCATCCTGTTCCTTCTTCTCTTCTTTGCACTTTTTTTTTACTTTCAGATGGCTTTTCTTTTTCTCTTTCCCCACTGAGGAATGAAAAGAAAATATAGGTCAGCTTTTATGGGAGCAATTTGACACATGACACAAGCTATGTGCATCACTTGCTCAAGTCCTGCTTTGTCTGCTCGCCTTTATTTGTCTATAATGAAAGCCACACAGTTATTCACACACTTTTATTACGGTTCTATAAGTAGCTGGTGGAGACTTGCCGAGTCACAGGGGCCCCCTAATACTCTGAGAAGCCCATGGTGTCTGTCTGCATGGGACTGATAATGTGAGATGCCTGGCTAAACTCCACCAAGCCAATCCCTGCTCCACAAGCCAACCCAGCTGGCTCGGCTGGGCCTCCACAGATGCAACTTTGTTTCCATTCAGGACAAGGGGGGCTGTATCTCTATATCACAAAGGCTATTAAGCCATTGGGCTAGACACCTTCTTGCCTGGTTGGATGGATGTCTAGAAGGTCAACCCCCTGCCCAGTGGTCAGAAGGTAAGCTGACCTGGTGGTCATCCTCCAACTTTATTGAACTCAGTCCCTATCTGCACTTACACTCTGTCAGGTGTATTCATCTTGCTCCTGATACAAATAGTGCAATTTGTTGAAAAAAGCCTGTGTGGGGGTGTTAGCCTTTGTAGAAAGTGCCAGTGGTTGGCGTGTGATGTATATTTGAAGTTACTGTGGCAGTGGTGCTGATAAGCGAGTCAGTAGACGTCAGGCTTCTGTCTGTCGGGCTTCATCTCCTCCTGTTCTCCGCTGTAAAGCAGAGTGTCAGCTGGGGCATTACCATAGGCTGACCTTTGCCGCTACACTCCCCACTGCACAGTTTTCTGACATTCAGGGGAGCTGTGGGGGAGGTAGGAAGGGGGTAGGCTGATGGCCTGTTGGCTGTTTTTTGCCTGTAGTGTGTTGATGTGTGTGTTCTTATAACAAATGAACTGACAGTTAATGTTGTTGTTTTTTTTTTTTTTTTTTTTTTCCCCCACACCATTTCATTCTCCTGCGACCATTTTGCTTTTGAAACCCCTAGCAAAGGAACTGTTGTATTTGATATATAGTTTTCCTCCACCCCAAACCTGCCTGTTGTCAAAGAAATTGCTGTTATCTTTGTGTGAAATCTTGGCATCCTGATAAATGAGAGAGGGCTGGAAATCTTGCCTGCTGACATCAAGGCGCTATGTACCTAAAATCCTTCCAAGGCCGAGGGAAAAGAATAACATATCAGGCCAATTAAAGTTAATGCATGGTGACACGCTGAATCGAGGGCAGGGATTGCTGCCATATGGCAGTCCAGGCTGTAAATCAGAAAGCAGGGGAAAGGGAGAAGGATGAGTGTAGTGGGAGGCTGGGCAACAGAAAGGGTGACGCTGCATCAACAGCACAAAACACCACAAAAATCCTCAGATCTGTCTCAAGACTTCTGCTCCACCACCCACCAGTCTCCTCCTCTCTGTACCCTTTTCTCCTTTCCTCCCCCCTGTCGCCCTGCCCCTCCAGCACCCCAAGGTGCAACGCTCTCAGGTATCTGTGTAGAACTGGCAGCTTCATTAAGGCGTATTTTTTTTAAATTTAAATGAGCTGTCATCCTGACCTTTTTGAGCTCCTGCTTTTTAAAGCAAGTTTGGGCACCCCACCACCCCAAACCTGCCACCCGTCTTTCTCTCTTTCCACCGTTCTCACTTTATAAGTCTTTCCTCCACTTGTCTCTTCTCCCGGGGGGGGGGGCACTTTTAAGCCATCACCCTGCAGCACACAGGCATGCCAAGGTTGTTTTGTGGGTAATTGCCTCTCTCATATACGCTGTTTGTCTGCGCACACTTGCTGCCCTCTTCTGATGCCACACAGCAAAAGGGGAGGGCACGGACTCTGTAGACTTAATTTGCTCCCTGACTGTTCTTTGGTGCTGATTAAGCTAGCATCTGTGGTGTTTTGAATACAGCGGTAAGCCAAGTGGAGCATGGCTAACATTTTCTCCCTCCCTCCCTCATCAGGTTATTGCACAAAGTGGCAGGCATTTATGTTTATTCATTTCATTTCACCACATCCTGAGCCAGCTCCATTGTTTAATGTCCCCAAAATAAATGGCTCTTTGAGGTCTAGAGGACTTCAGTATCGATCAGAAACTCACTACTTTGTCAGCTCCAGGCGTCTGGAGTGTGTTCTTTTCGAGTGTACAGGAGTCATTAATTTCCTCCACCATGGTCTAGTGGAGACGGAGAGGTAAAGCGCAGATAGCAGGGTCCAACTACCTGACTAACACGCAGGGCAAGGAGGATGTAGGACTGAGTTGATTTAAAGCTGCTAGCCCCTCAGGGCCTGTCTGCCCGTTTTACCTCAGCTGTTTGATGTTTAATTGAAGTTGTTATTGGCATCAAATGTCACCTTACCTGATGCTCCAGGTGTGAATCAGTTTCTAATTGAAAGGTAACTATGTCTCCCTCAGCCCTTGGCCTCTGGGGATCGGCCACAGAGTTCTATTAGTCCGGACCCAGCCACTGTATCGCCAGGCACTATGTGCTGCCTTGCAGTTATGTCTGACTGCTGACCCCCCCCCTCTCTCTCTGCAGTGTGAGGAGAAGTGCGTGTCCCATGTTGCATTAGTGTCTGTGTGAAATGCTGGCCTGTCTGCCGGGGCCAGGTGACCTCCCCCTTCAGCTTCTCCCCCACACGCAGATGAACACTGGACTTCAGAAATGTAAGTACTGATCTTGACACACGCACACTCTCACACACACTAACACACGCACTAATAACTACCACCACCATCCCATACAATAAACCAAGCTGTTGCAATCCTGCTGCCCGCCCGACATCAGATCCCCTTGCCAGCCCTGCCCTGGTTCTCTTCTGCAGCTCTTTGTTAAACCCAGAAAAAGAGAGAGAATATTTTTGTGCTCCAGGACCATAGATCTGTCTTCAGGGGAAATTAGCACGAACTGCGCCATTAATTTGCTGATGAACAGTGATCTAGCTCCCTCCCTCCCTTATCGCCTCTAAAGATTTGTCTGCCACAAGAGTGTGGTCCTGCGACACTATTGCCGCATTCATGTGTTAGATCTGACCATCTCAGTAACTTTTCACCATCAGGAAGAGTCAGTTACTGTCAGACTCGCAGACAGATTGCGGCTGAGTGGTTTTGCCCTGATGATCTTGTAATGTGAGTAAGTTTAAGATGCAATCTGCTGCCCCGACTAGCAGACTAGTCAGAGCTGGCCCAGTTAATTCTGTTGGTTTAAATTGTGCAACTCAACTGCTATCAAACTTGGACTCTAAAGGGTGTGAGGGGCAGCAGCAAAAATGGAGAGTTGAAGACAGCAATCAGAAGTGAGAGGTGAGACCAACTGGCTCTGGAGGACAATAATGCATGACAAGTTGATGAATGAGAATGGTAACTATCAGTCAGTATTGTTGTCTTTCTGTTTTCTGTTCCCCCTAAACACATTTAAACTGGCATTTCCCGGTTTTTAAAAGTGAAAATGATCATTTATTACTTTTTAAATACATTCAAATGTGCATTCATATAAATTAATGTATTCATACATTTTTTAATGATAGGTATATATGGTTTCAGTGATACCTGCACACATTTATACTTGCATATTGTACTGGCAAGCTTTATATGTACCCAAAAGATCAATCACTGCCCAGACATTGATTATAGCCCATCCAGTTGGTCAGCTTTGTTTGTTCTATCATAAAAGGTCTACATCTCCTTTTCCTATTGCCTGCTTCTCTCTGAGTAGAAACTCAGCCCCGGCCTGACCCATTTCTGCAGCAATTTTTTTTCTTTTGTAAAATGCTCCAGCTCATCAAGACTGTAATTTCAGAATCACAGTAATCAGCCAACCCCCAGGAGATCAGCGAGCATGAGGGAGTCTGTTAAGTGCCAGCGTCTGTTGCCTCGCTCAGGCAGGCTTGTGACATGGTGCAGGCATCAGCTAGACTGTTTCTCTGCTCGTCCTTTATGTGGCACACTAAGACACATCAGAGCAACTGGAGTTCAATTTGTTTTTCTGCCCAACACTGTAATCCATTTTGGTGATGGAGCATGCTTCCCACTGCACAGCTTTTCCTAGAAGTGTAATTTCAATCTGTTTTTTTTTTTTTTTTCTCCTCGTCATTCTTTCATAATGCTTTTCCCTTTCATCTGCTCTTCAAAGTACTATTAACAGACATGGTGTTACATCAAAAGCCACAGAGCTGTATTTCATTTAGACAAAACATTTTTTATCAAAGTACTTTAGCAAAAAGGGAACAAAAAAGAAATCTGTGCAATCTCAGGTTGCCGCCCTTGCTGCCTACTATCCAGCCCCTGTGGATCACCTTCTGCATGTCTGCAGGTTGTGCAGCTGTCATGTTTTGAGGCATTAGTTCCCTGTACGCTGCCACACAGCCAGAACCAGACGTCAACCCTCAAGTAACACTGCCGTCTTGCTGCTGGCTGTCCACAGGACTCATCGTCTCTCCAGAGCCCTGTCGTTTACCCAGCACGGAAGATAATTTGACAGTTTAACTCCAGAAGATATGTGCTTGACTGCTTTTAGGTGAAATTCATAGACTAGTTGTCACTTGAAATCTTTATTCAATACTCTGTTCTCTCTAGTTCCCAAAAAAATGCTGGAGAGTGTTTACATAATTAGCTTCGATTTGTGTTCCCATTCACTTATCCTTGACCTCTGTCCTTTTAGCTACTCAGTGCACTCGAATTAAGTCTTGCATTACAGAATCTTGTCTTTTTACACCCCCTCCCCTCTATTTTCTAAGAGCTCCAGATCGCATTCTCTCCTGCGGGTGAATCTGTTCATAGCAGAGTCATTTAAAGTTATGAGCTTGCAGGTTGCTGTCAGAGGCAAGGCCAGAGCAGCTGCTTTATTTATCATCAGGGAGTGACTGTGAACAGACGATGGCTGTGAAATGTAAAGGCTGTCGGAGGAGTAGATCAGGTACACTAAGAGACAGTGGGTCACAAAGAAAACGGCTCATCCTCCAGGCAGGAAGTGGCCCTTGGTCCTCAGTTCTTACAAGCAGAACAAACAGTGAGTACAGCTGGACCACTTGGCTGATTTTCACATCTCAGTCCCTACTGAGATCAAAAGCAACCATGTTTTCTTCCTCTCTTCATAATATTTTTCATTTTTCAAAGGTCTTGCGATGTTGATCTATCAGCATGAGACTGCAAAAGTCTGCAAAAATGTAAGGCGAAACTAAATTCACATGTCTAATTTGACATTGAAGCTTCAGACCTTATTTCCTGCTCTTATGTGAAAATTGTAGTTTACAGCAGCATGAGCCCCTGCCCCCTGCTGCTTAAATCTTGTTCAATGAAAACAGTAGTTGAATAAAAGAAACCCTAATTATTGCCTGCTGACTGTGCACTTGTGTTCTAGCTAGCTAGCTAGCAGCAGGGTAATTAACGCATGGCCAGACTGGCCTCTTTCCCCCATTTCCCTCCCTGGGAACGTGCTTAGCTGGAGATCTGAGGGATGATATGCTCGTAGCCACCAGCAGCCGCCTACAAACTTCACTCATACACTCATTAACTCTCCCTTGATGCTTTAAGATCTTCAACTAATCCAGGTTTCAGGTTAAGGTTGAAATGCTAATAAGGTACACTTGTTTACTAGAACACATAATAAACAGCTGCCAGGACCCTCGAACAGATGTTAACAGCAAGAGGTCGATTTTATCCACTGTTAGGGGAAACTACTCTAAACAATAATTTACCCCTTTTTATTACACATTTTAAACCAGTTCTTTTAAATTCTTCTTTCTGATTTGCTGTTTTTCCCGAAAAAATGCCTGCCTAAGTTTTGTTAACAATGTATAATCCCTTTTCTAATTTAATGGATTGGTCAGTTTCCAGACATAGACATTGCTTTCTTTGCTATTTGCTTGAGTCCTACAACTTAAGTATAATACTCATCATACAAGTGCCAGTGGCAAAGAAATAACACTTTTCCCAGTTACATGCTTGCTGCTGGTTTTCTTGCTTTATGTAAGCGAAAACTATTTTTCTCTGTCTTTAAAATAGCAAAATAGGGCTTTTTTTCAATCATACAGAGGTATATCTATCATGTGAAGAGTTTGTGAAAATATGTATTAATTGTTCGAGTCTTACTCGGAGAAAAAAAAAAAACCTATGCAGAAACCAAAAGTTATTCTTTTCTCTGTTGAAGCTGTTTAAGTGTTACTGTTTTGATCAATCAGTTTTGCATGCTCGTATTTATTACCCAAACGTACCCCATGTTGGCTCAGTATGTCCCCTGATAATCCCCAACCAGCTTGGCTGACACAGAGCAAACCCTGACAGATGATGTTACATATAAAGTGACTGTGTTCTTTGACATTCATTCATGCTGTCCAAAATCCTGTTTCATCCGGAAGATCTCATTCCGATGAAATGATAAAAGATGTTTTATTCATTGCAACAGCTGATGGTACTCTCTTCCCACCTACTCAGAACCCTTTCTAGAGCTACACTGACATGAGGTTTTGACAACAGTTGCAGAGGCTGTGCCAAAATCTTACAAGCTCTAAATATATCTTGAATACTGATAGCTGACAATAAAGTTGCATTTATCAAAGTGTAGTTTTATGGAGTTTTATTGCTTAAAATGGTATGTATTGTATAGTAACTGGTACCCCAAAAACCGGGTGGGATAATTGTCAAAATCAATCTGCCTTTGTATTTGTTTTGTCTGTCTTTATGTCACTATATGAAGCATCATTTCCAACAAGGTCATTAATCATCACGTGTATGACAGGTGAAGTCCATCCTCAGCATGTCTTTGTGCCTGTGTGGAAGTGTTCATTTATCTGTGTTTGCTTACCCTGGCATTTATTCAGCGACAGACATTAGGTCTCAGTGATGGTGGGTGTCGAGCTCCAGCTCCTTGGCCCAGACCCCTGCATTAATGAGGCTGCCATCAGCAGGCTGAACACTTAGTCACAGCAGCCCCCTGTGTGCCACCCCATACAGGCACCGCACATCACTGCCCATTGTTTCCTGTTCACAAATAAAGCGGGAATTAATTAGCCAGTTGGCACAACTCTTGGTGCCGTCATGTCGGCGCTCACAGTTCAGCTCCATCCCTCATCCCTCAAGCCCAGTTCACCTCCTGTGAGACCGAGCACAACAGCCACGGCTGCAAGAAACCACAGACCTCTGCCAGCAGTTCAGACATTTCAAATTACTGCTCACTCAACAACAGAAAGTAGCAGCTGTAATGGACATATCTATTTTACCGGAACTGAAAATACCCCTCCTCAAAACTAATGAAAGATTAGGTTAAATATAGCTCAGTAATTAATCATCCCTGCAATCATTTCCATCAGTCCAAAAGTTTTGGTGTAAGTAGCTCAGATTGGCGGGGCCAAGGTGATTGGGACAGTCAGATGGAGGAAGGCAGGGAGACAAGCCTGTCATTCACTAAAACGATTATCAATGACTTTTATTGTGTTGGTGAAATAAGTGGAAGCAAGCGCACTTGTGTCAAAATGAAACGCGAGATCACATCTAGTCAGAATAAAAACTGGTACATAATGTACAAGATACTGTCACATTAGCCAACACCTGCATTTTAAACAGGCTCATGAATGAAACACACCCGCACGCTCACACATGCACAAACACATAATCATGTTCACATTGTCACTTTGACATTGTTAAATTTAACCACAGTGCTTAGTAGGTATAACAAGCGTTTGCGAGCTCAGGCCTGGGAGGTGTTCCCGCAGATCAGAGACATTGCTGCTGTGTCTGATTACTCTCTGCTGTCATGGAGCTCTGCTGTCTGCATCTATCTCTTTCTTTCCTTCTCCCCAAAGCAGCCACAGGGGACCATCACTCCCTCGCTCCCTCTTTGTTTATTTTGTGAGTCAGTAGCAAGCAGCGCAGCCCCCTCTCAGCTGCATACTTATTGTTTTCCCGGATGCTACGTCAATTAAGGCCCCTAAAAGCTCCTGACCTCAAAGTCATAGACGCTACCACAAAATTGGATTTTAGACAGGGATGTGTTAGCCCTAGTAGTTCAGCTGAGAGAGAGATCGGGAATCTTTCTCCTAAAGCCCTTAAATGGGGGCTGTGAGGGTTTTAGGAGAAAAACAGTGAGGTATAGAATATGAGAGTGCTGCCCAAATCAGGTTAATCTCAGCTGCTCAGATTACAACTGATGTGCTCTTTTTTGGCACATACACTTCTACCTGGGTTGTTATCTGTCTCATTGTGTCTATTACCCTGTTCTCTTCATCCCCCTATTTCTGGCTCCTCTTGCTTTCTGTCTCTGTCTTACCTCTCACCTGTCCTGTCCTCCACCCCAGGGGACACCACACAAAGGATGAGATCCGCTCCATTTCCAACCCCTGCAGAATTGGATGCATATGCTAAGAAGGTTGCCAACAACCCACTCACCATCAAGATCTTCCCTAACAGCGTCAAGGTCCCCCAGCGAAACCACGTGCGCCGTACAGTCAACGGGCTGGATACGTCAGGCCAGCGCTACAGCCCTTACCCTTTGTCTCAGGCCAGTGCCAAGACAGGCCTCCTTGCCATTGTAAAGGTGCCCACAGTCAAAGGCATCCTAAAAGATTTTGACGGCAGCCGGGCTCGCTTGCACCCTGACGTCATCATGAACCCTCCCACTAGACCCTACCAAGTGGCTTCGACCAGCACTTTAAACCACCACCCACCTCTGCCGAACCTTACCCGGTCACAGCAAAGCTTACCCCTTCAACCACAGGACCAGCCTCAGACTATACAGATGCCCCTCCCTCAGCACCAGGGTCACACCCAGAGCCTCAGACATCCTCCCTCCATGGCCCAGCACCCTCAGGGCCCACCCAGACTTCAGACTCTGTCTCAGCACCCAGCCCTTAGCCAGCCGCAGGGGCCCCCTACTGTCATGCTTCAGCAGCAGCACCTTCAGCAGCAGCCGCCCCCTGGCTTACAGGGGGGCAGAAAACTGCCCGATGGTGACGCACCACCTAATGTTACCGTTTCTACCTCAACCATTCCACTCTCAATGGCTGCTGGGCTGCACCAGGGCCGCCAGGCCGACCTGAGCACCATTGTGCATCAGATCAACCAGTTCTGCCAAGCTCGAGCCCAAGGTGCAGGAGCCACCTCCATGTGTGAGGGCCAGATCGCCAACCCAAGCCCCATCAGTCGCAATCTGCTTATCAGCGCCTGCTCCAGGGTCTCCATGCACAGCAACCCTGCCACCCCTGGCTTCCCCCCAGCCACCTGCATTATTGGCCCTCATGAGAAAGCCACGGCCCCGGTGGGAGCTCACCCTCCACCTAGCATGGCTGCTATGAACCACTTGCCTTCCAGCCACACTGATCTCAAGCAGCAGCACCACCTGCAGCAGCATCTGCATCCACAACAGAATCAACTGCAACAACAGATACAACATAACACGCAGCAGCAGAAGATGTGCTCTTGGAATCAGCACCAGTTGGCTCATGTACCCCACATTCAGAACGGTGGGACCCACCTCTGCAAGCAGCCTTCCAGGGACCCTGCCTTCCATTTTAAGGGCATGGGCTACCCTGCAGAGGTGTGTGTGGGTCAGCCTTACACACTGAAACCTGTCATAGAGAGGCCCACCCCCTCTCCCCCTGTCAACAACAACGGCATGCCCGGTCCAATGGCCCACTACACTAACGGTCACTACTTCCAGTCCCACATTTGGAACAGCAGCATCCTACCCACACCCAACAGTGATAGCTCCGGGTCTCAGGACATAGCAATGCCATTCCACGGTGCGGGCCCAGGGGGGTGCACCACGCTAGACTGTGGGCCTCCTGGGGCTCCCCATTACAGGCTAGGAGTGAGCTCCTCTTCCACCTCCTCCTCCGCCCAGACTACTCTGATGCAAACAGCAGATTACTTGGGTGGGGACTTCCAGACGCCCTACTTCCGCGATCAGAATCTAGGGTTGATGGGCAAGATGCACAGGCCTACTCTAAGTAGGGTAGGTCCAGAGGTTGGGGATGGCAGAAACACTCTCATCCAGCACCCAGGGTACAGATAAGCTATGGCCTTGTCTACATTACGGTTATCAAACCCCTTTGTTTAGTCTTAAGAGAGGAAACACATGAATAACACTAAATTGATAACTTAAACAAATGACCGCTAATGTTAAAGACAGTAAATTAATATATTTAATGAAGAACAGTATTTTTTTTCTTCTTTTTTTAATAAATCTTGCAAGTGATCAATTGCTCCTTTTATTTTTTTTAATGAGTGCATTTACCTGGCACCTTAGGGAACTTTTTCATGTGCGTGTGTGTACATGTCTATACTGTGTGTGTCATTCCCTGCTTCTTCCTCTATCATTCTTGTCTATCTGTGTGCCTGGGTCTTAACAGATCCTGTGTTATTTCAACTTCAGACCTATCGGTAAAGTTTTCTTATGCATGTAAGAAAGAAGAAAAACAAACAGATTCCCACTAAAAATCTACTGATTGATGTTTTTTACAGGGTCTTTACAGAATCTTTTTGTTGTATTAGACAAGTGACTAATTTTCATTATGGTGTTAATACTCAAATCTCATAGTAACTTCAAGATTAAACACAATCATTAGAGGACTTAAAGAGTAATGATCTTGTTTCAATGCAAAGCTATCAGACACTGGAGACTACAAAGTACAGCTTGTGGAATGCACATGTACACGGAGGTTTTATTCTTTTTAAATGTAATTATTTATTTGTATAATAGGACTATTCAAGATTGATTCCTCTCTGTCAGATAAGGAAGCATGTAATCAAGTTGTTTGTACATAGTAAAGATCCAGCAGGGAGCAAATATGTTAAAAAAAGGTGATGCTCTGTTCTGCTTAAAATGCTGCAATGAATTCAGGAATTCAGACTTTTGTCAGTGCCAGGAAGGTTTGGCAACAAGATTGTGAAATGGTAAGTGCAGAAGAAGTCATAAAAGCTTAACTCTCATACCTTAAAATGGCCAAAGTCAGGTTAACAAGGACACACTGTTATGAAATTGTGCCATTTTATTTTTGTTTCCTTTTCAGATCGTTTTTGTAAACATGACAAATGTATTACTTGAATGTTGAGATCATTTGTTTTGCAGGTATTGAAGGGGATGGGTTAGTTATGAGGAAAAAACTCTGGAGTAGAAGAAATAATAGTGTTACTAATGTCATGTAGAATCTTACTACGAGACTAATCAGAGTTTTGATCCTGACAGCAGGAATTTAGATGAATTAAGTTGTGTGTAGTTGCTACTGATTCTGATGTGAAGTCTGCCTGAAAAGACCAAATTGATCACTTGCAAGATCACTTGGGGGTAAACAAAACTGACTTACGTTTAAAGTGAAACAGCAAATGCATTGTTTATTTTATTGTACACTGGCTTACCTACTAGACTACTGTAACTTTAAAATGTAATGATTGTGTGTGAATGTTGCCTGCTGATGTGGGTAGAGTTCAGGGTGTGTGTGTGTGTGTGTGTGTGTGTGTGTGTGTGTGTGTGTGTGTGTGTACGTGTGAGAGAGAGCGTGTGTGTGTATAAACACAATGACACCCATGTTTTGTTCACCTATCTCCCTAACAGCCCTTAAAAAGCCTTAAGTGTTTAGTCCTTGGACTTTCCTTTGCAAATGAGCATGGTTTTAATGAAAACCCCAAACAATAAGGAGAGAGAAGATGGTAAGGATACACAGAAATAGCATTTTTTTCTGGTCTTTTTATTTTAATGAATTTTGTTTAATAGACGGGCAATTCCTTATAGATTCTTTATTATGGAAAGCAAGAAAAGGAGTAATATTTTGTAATTATATATTTTAGCAGTGTGTAGTTACAGACCTGTAACTTTTTTTTCCAAGTTTCAGAGCTTCAGTTTGCGGTTGTGACTATTTATAATACTTGATTTGCTTGTTATTTAAATTTTATTTTTTCCTTTGTTTCTTGTACTATTGCTGTGAAATGGAAGAAGGTCCGTAAGCCTTTCTTTTGTGTCATTCTGTACGACAGATAAGAGGCAAGAGCGTGAGAGTTGTGCTACTCTTTTTGTAATATTGTAATAATAAAATAAAGTTCTAATTTATGCTTTGAAATGAGTCTAAACTGCTGTTTGGATTATCTGCAACATTAATTTACATGTCTGAACTTAACTGCAGTTTTCTTCTGCTCTCTTCATTCTGCATGCGCTTAGATACAGTAACTTAACTATTGTCATCCTGTCTGCCAGTTTAGGTAGGTCACTGTTTACGCACTTTTCTTACATAATCAGCCTGACTAGTGGCTGAATGGTTCAAAAGGCCCATCTAAGCTACATATAATTTGTAACTGTGACAGCTAGTGCTTAAGGTGGTGATTGTTGGACCAGTTGCTGTGCCTTCATGCCATTTATCCAACCCTGCCTCTGCCAAATAGAAACAGGAAGAAGAGTAGACAAAGCAAGCTGTGAAATCTGCAGGACCCTCTGGCTGCAGTAGATTTACCTTGTCTGGCTGTGATGAAAATGGGACTTGTACAAAGGCCACACAGTGGGAAGGTAGGATCAGCACCTTTGTGATCAGTATTACTCCATGAAGGATTTTAAAGTGATGCTATAAGTGCCGGGCAGGTTGTGGCCTTTTTGCAGAGGATGTGAATCCTATTCAGGCGTTGGCAGAAACAGCATGTGCAGAACCCTTTCAATTAAATGGCTAATATATTTCACATGCATGGTTACCTTGGTATTTAAGCAGCACTTGTTTCAGCATTCCGCATTGATAAATTCTTCATTTTCGCCCCATTATGTCAGTCAGATATATATCTACAATATTAATATATTATATTTTATAATATAAATATTGCCTCAAAGTTTAAATTTAAAATCAAGCTGACACTGGAGCATCAGTCAATCAGAGAGGCACCTCATCCCTTTGGCAGTTACATTTCTTGGGGAAGTGAAACTGAATACTGTCTTTAGGTCTGAATGCCTCGTTGCTCAGGTCAGTCAGGCTGAGCAGCCAGAGTGAAGCTCTCTGTTGTCTCTTTAGACCGGTGTGGTGCTCAGAGGACTCATCTCTGTGGGCTGATGTGTCTGCTGCCGCCGACTGCCCTCCATGAATAAACCTCTCCAGCTCCGCCCTGTGGACAAAGGAGGAAATGTTACTAGAGGTGGACTACTTAAAAGCATTTTCTAATCTAGAAACTTTGAGTCTGTATTAATGTATATGAACCTCTGTTTGGTCTGTTCGACGGGGTTTCTGAGGCAGGCTGTTGTACACGATCCCAGCAGCCAGGATCCTCATTTATTTTGCCCAGGTTCATGTTCCATTTGTTCCAGTTGACTTCCTCCACTCTGAGACGACAAGAAGAGACACATGCTCCAATTACTGTCTACTGTGTGACGCATCAATCAACTGTCAGAGAAGGCAAATTAGTGGAGAACAGTGTGCTGCACTTCAAGTCAATCCTGCTCTTACAGGATGCATCTTTTGTTAAATCTTCAGGTCTAAATCTGTTTTTCTGCTTCATTATTATTAATATTGCTTACTAAAGTTAGATTTATTTGCTGCTCAGGGGATCAGCTTGTAGTGTTGAACAATTTGGTGCCAGGGCTTCTTACCCCTCGACATTAAAAAACTGAGAGGTTGCAAAAGAGATGAGACTTTGTAACATACCAGACAATGTCTCACACCCAAAAACCATAAACTGAATATACAGGCCAAAACTTTACATCAGATGGTGACTCCAGCTCTGCACCTCTCATAGCAACCTTCCTATCACCAGGAAACCTGACACAAACCTACCAAGACTCACATCTATGGGCACACATGCAGATTTAGTGTCCCATCCAGCGAAACTGGAGACAATACGGGACCACTTCTCAGCAGTAGACCTATGAATAGTGTAAGCCATCCCAAAATATGCCTCAGCTTGTCACTAATAACTCTTAACTAATGGAAATGTATTCAACCATCATAAACACAGCAAACATGTTCCTTTCTCTGGTTCTTATCCATGGCAGGATTAATCTGCTCAGGGGGCCTTATTGAATCACTTGTCCTCTGACTCTGTGGACTGTTGCCTTTTAGTACCTAGCAGGCACAGTGCACAGTGCGGGTCACATATGGTGGCGTCACTATATTTTGACCACAACCCCAAAAACCAACTAGTAATAATATGCTGGAATATTACTCTTTCCCTGATTTGCTGTGCATCAGGTAGTTTGAAATAATCAGATTTTGACACAAAGTCCCTACCAGACAGGACCTCAAGTTAAGAGTCTGGAGTCATGCTAGCAGCTCTGTGAGGATGTAACTAGGCACAGCGGTACTTTGAGCTTAATGCTTATATTCTCATGCTAACATGGTCACAATGACAATGCTAACATGCTGATATTTAGCAGGTATAATGTTTACACTGTTCACCATTTAGATTTTGTGTGTTGCTAATTAGCACCGACCCAAAGAGAATGCAGCTGAGGCTGGTGGAAATATTAGTTTTGCAGGCATTTGGTCACAAACCAAAGCATTGGACAAACAGAAATTTTGACCTGATGATGGAGTTGGATGAAAAGTGCTATCACCAAAGTTGACTGTACTGAATTTCATGGAAATGTCTCAATATTAGTTGAGACATCAAAGGTCAATATCACAGTGGTGCTAAAGTAAAAGTCAAAAGGATTCATGGCAAAGTGCAGTTTGCAGTTTATATGTGCTTTATACTCAAATAAATATACATCCATGCGTGAAATGATTGGAACCTTTCAAAACATATCAGTCACTGACTGTGTGATTGTCTGAGCTGAAAGAGGCCAACCTGTAACACCAGCGCCAGTCATCTCCAAGAACAGTGCCCAGTTTTTTCTCCACCCCACAACGAAGCCTCCTCCTCAGGCAACAAGGCAGTCTTTTCTCCATGTCCAGGATAGTGATGGCCCTCTGAAAATAGTCACAGCACTTCAACAAACCACAGCTGCCTTGACTGGACACTCAGATGACCAATTAACCCTCTGGATGCCTCACCTGCAGCTTCCAGATGCTGGTGCTCTCCATGGTGATCTTCTCCACGGTGCGGTTCATGAGGGCGATGAGCATGTTGAGCAGCAGGATGTAGGTGAGTATGATATAGCCAATGAGGAGCACGTAAAAGACCTCCTTGTACTGGTAGCTCTCGGTGAACTCCATGTCCCCCATGCCAATGGTGAACTTGAAGAGCTGCAGCGTGGTGTAGGAGATGTTTCTGAAGGTGGGTTTTATACACTCCTCACCAGGGTCAAGGGGGCCAAACAAACGCTCCCTCTTAAGACTGGCAGTGTTGTTTTTCACAGGAGGCTCTATGAGCAGTGTGACCACCGCTTTGACGGGAGACAGGAAGAAGAAGATGACATCACATCCTCCATTCATGGCATATTGGCCATAGTGTTATTACAAGTTTTTATCTCAAAGGGCCCTTTATTTGCCTTGGAAAGTAAGTACATTTTACAAATGCAGGATAGTTCTACCTTTCAAATCGATAAAAGCTAAGTAAAACCTTGGTAATATTATAGTCAGAAAGCATTTTGAGAGGGTATGGAATGTCTTTTTGAATGACTCTTCATTTACAGAGGAATGAAAATACCTGCTGAAAATCCAAAGAGGAAGACAACGTAGACAAAAAGAAAGCGCAGGATATCACTGAGGATCATCTACAAAGAAAAGAGACAAAAGGCTTAATGGATGAGAATGTTACACTGTGATGTTCACTGTGGTGCAGGGCAACCTGTGTGGACTACCTTCTGTATCATGACACTGTAGATGCCCATGTGTCTGTCACCCCTGGAGAAGTAGAGCAGGTTCAACCAGCTCAGAGCGAGACACAGCACCAGGAAGCCGAGGTACTCCTGCTGCCCGCACAGATACAGCCCGGCCGAGACCAGGAAGAGGACCCCCTGCGCAAGACTACAAAAAGCAGAGAACCCACTGTGATCCTGCGTAGCTTTGTGTTTGTAAATTATAACAGCGTAAATCTCTACTGTCAAACATGAGGCTACAGAGGGGTTTGTATGTTTTTCCTGTACAGTATGTGTAAAAAACCAAAAAGATATATTTTATAAGATAATCTGAAGCTGTTTACATATCGTTAGACTGTGTGCTCTTTAACAAATCCCAGGAGTTATTTGGTGATTAATGTGTTTTATTGTGAGTTTTTCTTTTAGTAGCAGTATTTAAGATTATGCAGTGCCTATACGAAAGTATTCATCCATGAAACTGTTCTCCCTTAAACTGATTAAACAAATATAGAATAAAAAATAATACAAAAGTATTCATCCCCCTACAGTAGGAGACACTTGATTCATTACTGGTGCAGCCACTAGACCTTTTTCACTGCAGATATTTTGACACATCACAGTAAGAAAATTACAAGTGTAAATAATACAGTTAATAATGGCTGAATTCCATGTGGCTGCTTCAGTTTCAGGATCCTGGTGTTGTGCGTGCTGTCTCATTGTCACACTGTCATGGTTTATTGGGACACTGGAATAGATTGGAACCATTTCTAATGTTATTAGGAAGATCTGTGCTTCTCCTACTATGAAAAGTCAGAATGTCTGCTGTGAAAAAAGACTTATTGGTTTTAGAAATCACATAGTCAAAGTGAGATCAACTTTATGTAGTCAGGGGGTTTAATTGTTAGTGATTGTAGGGATCGATTGTAGTATAAATACACCTTTATCTGGAAGGTCAAACTTCTGCTGGGTCAGTATTGTGGCAATATCTACACCATGAAGACAAAGAAACACTCCAAGCAAGTCCATGAAAAGACTTCTTATTTTTGGCGTCAAGTGACCAATATACTATGAGATGTTATAGGGATTCACATACCATGTCTATAAAAGTGCTGATGAATTAGACAGTTTATATATCTACTTTATATTTCAGTTATAAACATGTCAATTGTGTCTATGAATGTTCTTAATGATGAGGCAACAGCTGCTATTCAGACAGCTGTTCAAGCAAAAGGCCCAGCAAGTGGGAGGCGTGAACTGTATGTTTTCTTTTTTTTTCTCAGTTTCTGCCTTTTTTCCATCTTTCCATCTCTATATTTTCTTCTTGTCTTGTATTTTCTTATTTGTTAGTTTTGTGTTAATGTTTGCATTGCTCTATTTGAGTGTTGTGAAAACTATTTTAAAATAATGTTGTTGACCAAAAAAGCTACATTAAAGCATCTTTTTATTACGTTTTGTATAAAAAATAAAAAATTGAAAATCTCCAAATACTTTTTATAGGCACTACATGTAAATCTGTCTTTTGATGTAAAAATTCTTCCATCTTGTTTTTCTGATTAATGAATCCCTGACAACATCAATCGCATAACTAGGTTGACGACTCACTTCCCTGTGAGTGAGGAACATGTGAACCCAGTGGCTCCTGGACCCCCAACCGAATCTTTTCAAAGAGCAATTTAACACTCTCTGAAAATCTTGTTTTTGCTGACCCCTAGTGGTTTAATCTCTCAACTGGCAACAGGGATGTAGAAGTGGACTCCGTAGTTTATCCGTGCACCATGACATCACTGCCGGGTGTGGTCAACATGCAACAAAGCACATTTCTGACCACATCCAGATGAAACTGACTAGAAAATTTCCACCAGAGAGTGCAGTGGAACAAAGCTTTTCCCCCTGGTGTTGAGTAACTTTTCATCTACACACGTTTTGCTCAGTGACATTAGAATAGATTGCAGTTTAAAGGTACCCTGTGGAGACTTATTAGAAACAATTTGTGGACATGGTAAAAGACGCACATGCACGTTTGTGAGTAACACAATATACGGTATATTCCTGCCACTGGTTTCATACAGTTACACTGATCGACAGATGGTGGCAGTAGAAGACTGCTGGCTGGTAAATGTGGATGTGAACAATGAGGGATTTAAATATTTAAAAAAAAAAAAAAACAGCTTTGCAAATGTTTCATTCAACATATCTGTTAGACCTCCAAGATAAACACAATGTGTTTCGGTGACAAACACTAAATGTAAATATAACTGGGTTTTTTTTACAAGAAAACTCCACAGGGCATCTTTAATTTTGACCACATCTGGAAAGCTTTACTACTTACAAAAGAATCTCATAATATCCATCAATTAGCAATGTCTGCAGCTTTGGGCGCTTCCTCTTCATGTCAATCATCTAGGGATTTAGATGAGGTTTTTTGATCAGTCATATAATTGGAATACAGAGCTGTTAGATTTTAATTTAAAACACAAGAGCAACAACATACCCCTATGAAAAAGAAATAACAGTTTGCCAGTGCTGTCAGTAGCTGGCCTGAAACATACAGGTAACCCACTGAGGTGTGTTCGAAGGGAAACGGTGGCTGTTGGGCAGAAAAGAAACATCAGCAACACCATCAGTAACATCACCGTAGACCGTCTGGGATGGCTACACAGATCAATCACACAGTTTGTAGCAGCCAGCTCACCTTTCCCTCCCTCTTATTGTAGGCCACAATAGTGAAGATGATCAGGTACATGAGGTAGAACAGGAAGTTGAGGAAAAACATTCGACCTGCAAACTTCTTCCACTTCTCCTCCAGCAGACGGCTCAGAGGCTCCGTCTGGAGCATCTCGTGACGGTTCTGCGATTAAACAGGAGGAGACAGATGTCTGAGTAGAGAAATAAGGACAGCAGCTGCTCTGACTGGGCTCATGATGCCGGGACTCACAGGAATGTCACTGCCATAGATCAGTATCTCCATGACCGAGTTGTCCTCGCACGAATCCACAGAGGCCAGGTCAAACAGGGAGCAGTGGACGGGACCGTAAACCCATTCAGTGAATTTACGGGACAAATGTTTGGTGTGACTGTCTTGGAATTCCCGTTTCAGGATGTGTGAAAAAAGCTGCAGACAAATGAAAGGAAAGCCAGAAGGTTCACTGTTATTCATTCCAGCAGTTCAACATCAATACTGAAACTGTAGACTTGTCTGGAACTGGCTACTAGACAGCAGAACCGGGGAAGCCATTTGAATGAGTCCAGAATTTCAGTGGAGTGGATTACTAATTTTATCTTGACGAAATAAATAATTTTTGTGTCCGAATTACTCAAGGTTAAGTGATACGGTTGCACTAAGGGCCCAGACCAAAAAAAAAAAAATGTTCAAATTATCATAATACATGCCAATGCACAAGAAACTGAAATTAATAGACCTTACCTCAGTGAGGCTTGGGGGGCCCAGATACATTTTTGCCCCTGGGCCCTCTTACATTTTAATGTAGCCATACATACTATACTGACCCCTGTCTTGCCAGTCTTGGCAGCCATTTTGAGAGGTGTTAACCCCTTGTGGTTTTCGATGTCCTCCAGCTTCAGCTTTGGATACAGTCGAGCTGTGGTTTTGAGGATGCGATCGTACATGCTGGTGATGAAGTCTGTGTTCTCCGTTGAGTTGTCGGCCACCACCACCAGAGCGTGCAGCACCGTGTTGCCGTGAGAGTCCACCAGCTTGACATCTGCTTGATGGTACTCGTTCTCCATCAGGAAGTCCACCACGTCGGCCTGGTTGGTGCAGGCTGCCAGAGACAGAGGCAGCTCACCTGACGACAACACAGAGAGGGAGTCCTGTTGGTGGCTGATCTTTATTTATAGCTTTCCCCCTTGCATTATGTTAGAATGTTTGACGTGTCTACATTAAGTTAATCAAAGTACAAGCATTACCTTTGACAGCAGGGCTTTGAGACTGACAAATTCTTTCCATTTTTAAATAAACATTTAAATGAGAGATATATTACTACTAATGACTTTTAAAAAAATGTTAGACAATATTTACCCAAAAGTTAAACGTATGTAAACTGCATCGTCTTGTACAGTATCACGTGCCCTGCCAAGGGTCTTTTGCAAGAACAAGGTTTACCAGTTATCTTTAAACCAACTGCATTTGATGGAAATCACCCTTAAGAGGTAATTGAGACAATTTGCAAAGTATAATCGTGATTAGCTTTTTCTGTTATATCAGTCCATGTTCCATATTTCACATATATTTGACGCACAGTATCGCATATCAACAGTTGGTGTTAATATGTATTACAAGGGAGCAAAGAACCAATAAAAGAGGACAACTCTACAATGCTCTAAACATCATGCATGCAAATAAATCTGCGATAAATAAACTGACATGCATACTTTAAAAGGGCACTCCATCAATTTTACAAGGCTCAGTTTAATTGTCATGGTTTAATTGTCGACCACTCAGTCTGTGTAACGTCGTCTTTGACTCTGGATGAGTAAAAAATAACCCTGATGATGTCATCAGGGTCATCTCAGTTTGGGCTAGAGGCTTAAACTTTCTGAAAACATATGGTGTTGGGGGTTTAAAGGAAGAGGGAATTTAGGAGGCAGGTAGGGTCTAATGAAAGATGGCCTTGGGTTGCATTATGGGAAACGTTTTTGGAGCTCGAACCATACTACAGACTAAAAGTCAAGGTATCTCTGCTTCTGCTAGATTGTTCTTGACAATTTTAATCCGTCCCTTGTGAGCCCCCCAACTTTAATCACTGGAGTACCCCCTTTAAGTCAGTACAATATTGATCAATGCAGCTTGTGTGTCCTTTTGTGCAGAAGAAAATAGCATGCCTCAGTACATTGTCATTTAGTGGTGCAGTTCTGTCTTTTGTTTTTGTCATTAATTAGAATAAACTAATAATCAACAATAATTAACAATAACGTGAAATGAAAATAGTAAAATACAGAGGTGGAAACTCCTCTCTGTAGCAGCATGGACTCACCAAAGTAAAAGTAGGGACCGTCATTTGGCTGAAAGAATTTCCCACAGGCTTTGGCGTGGACATCTGCTCCTTTACTGACCAGGAGTTTCACATAGGAAATACTTCTCCTCTCAATGGCTATATGGAGAGCTGTCTGGCCTGTCAGAGTCACACATCAAAATGTATCAGAAAATCAGTGACATTGCTTTATGTTCCCTTACTGGGATTAGATTTTTTGTGGCTAGAGTGATTTAATTTAGAGCAGCATTTCTGTTTTATGTGGAGGATTGGAAAGATGTAGACAGAGAGAGTGGGGTAAAGTAAGAACGTATTATGTCAAATTCAAGATCCCAGAATTGCAAAAAAGTTTACCTTGGTAATAGCTGTTGGTGTAGGCTGCATTCACAAACTCTTTAATGTCGCCTAGCCTCTCTGAAATGTCAATTAAAAACTCAACAGTCTCGTTCTTGTTGTCTTTGAGGTGCAGCAGAGCCTTCATTAGGGCGGTTTTACCGTAGGACTGATCTGCAGGTGTAACCAAACATTCAGGGAGTTAACACACAGGTCAACAGCTTACAGTTTGGTGCAGCTGCTGCATTGTGGGTCCTGTCACACTCACACAAGGAGTCAGAGAGTTTCTTCATGTTTTGGTGCAGGTACTGGTACAGGCCGTCCAGCTTTCTGACATCTCTGTTGGCCACTGCTTCAAACAACCTCTCAATGTTAAATGTTTTGCTGTCTCTCTTCCTATTGTTCTGCTCTTCACCACGAATCTCTCTACAAACAAAATATATTTAACAGACAACTGGGTTACAAAACATTCATGTGAGTTAAGCAGCTTCACACTCACCATTAATCAGCACTGTGGGGCTTGATATCATGATTAAAAAAAGATATAATGTTTTTTTTTTTAAAAGCAGCAACCATATTATCATTGTTTGGAGAGGCTCACTTGTCAAAGTTCAGATTGAATCTGATTTGAGGCTTGGTCTTTTCCATTTCCTCCTGGTAATCAGTGTCCATGGGAGCCTTGGGGGCCTCCTGGCCCAAACCCAAAGCAGAGACCAAATCCTTCTTTGCTGCGTTTTGCTGCGTTTTCTCATCCTTTGTCCTGTCGTCTGCCTCCAGGGAGAAACCAAACATTTCTGACTTCTTCATCTTTACCTCTCTCTGCAGCGGCCTGCGTGGAAATATGGCAAGAGTGTACATGGTTCAGACAACAACCAATAGGGCCAGTGAAGTTAATTCAACAGCTACGGGTACATACAGTATGTGGTGAACTAGTTAGCTTCAGCTACTTCTCTACCACAGATTTCAATTAAAACAGTGCACAAAACCCAGTGACATCTGATTTAGTAAAGAAAAATTAACATTCTGTAGACCAGTTAAGAGCCACCCATGGAATGTAAAGAAAAAAAACAACATGTTTGGTGTTAGTGCTTCAACGTTAGTTACTATGTGTTTGTATCAGCTGGATCTGAGACCACAGGGAATCACCCTATTTTGAGGCATGTGATGTCTCACCCCCAGTGACTAACAAAGGGGTTTATTTACAAGAAGATTTCCATGACCGCAGTGCACAGAGCACTTGGTCTGGTAAACACCTCTCTGCAGAATAATCAAATCACTAACAGTTATGCATTTTATGTAGAAACAGAATCACTGAGTACATGAATCGAAAATACTCCTGCAGAGTTCAGCTGATCACGATGGAAAGAAAGCTATTTTGATGCAAGGGGAAGGCATGTTAAGGAAAATGAGAACCTATATCTTTGGTGGCTTCTTGTTCCCTTTTCTATAAAGAAAATGGGGAATTATTGACTCACTGGAAACACTGTTAGGACTCCATGATCCTCACAAGACGAATATACAGCACAGCTTAAAACATAGGATGGAAAAAAAGAGAAGTAAAGTCCATTTTCTAATGAAACACAAATGTGTTCTTAACAATGTTTTAACTGCAGGACGTCTTAATGACATGTTAAACATTCATTGAAACAACTGGAACAACCTAATTTTCAAACAAGAGGTGCAAAATTCATACATACACAACCTTCTTTGTTGGTAAATTGTGTTTGTAGAGCACCTTCTTCCATACCATGTATTTATGTCCTTAATGTGATTATTAATAGAGTGTAAAGAAAGAAATAGTCACATGTCAAATTTGTTCCCTCTGCTTGTTCTGTTATCTATTCTGTATCTTCATGAAATCTCATAAAGCCACAGCCAAGCTGTGCAAAGAATCATTTTAAATGGCTGCATGTTCAAGTGTACAAACATAATTTTAAAAAAAAATTACAGTAACGTCGCGAGACTGGAAAAAAAAAAATTAAGACACAGAGGATTTTGCTCATGATAGTAAAGATGCTGAAGATATTCTTTAGGACCTAAAGCAATCTAATCAATTCAAGCTCTAAAACAAAGTTATTACACATCATTTGACTCACCAGAAATAATTCTTCCTCTTCCAGATTAAAAATCTGATATTCAAGTCAAGAGCAAAGCAACAGCATGCAGCAGCGTGTTCTGCAGAACTGGGTGTGAACCCTATTGTGCTGTGTCTTAAGATGCTCACTAAATGTAATGGACAGGAGATAACAGGAGCAAGGCAGAGGGAGATAAAGTTACCCACCCTAGAGTATATCAGAGCGCATTACTGGAACCCCGAGGCCTTAAAAGCATGTTGCACGCTGACCATCCATACCGAGACTAAATAAATAAATAAATAGACCCACCAGCATAATATGTAACATGAACACAAATCTGTGTCGTGATGAGTTCATCAGAGAGGAGCTGAGGAGCTACAGAGCAATGTAACGTTATGTAAACAGCTTTTGCAACTTTTTAATCTGGCATTTAGACGAGAATACGTAATTGATTAATTGATATATTCAGAGTCATCTACTGAAGCACTTGGGTGGAAAGAAATTCCTGTCAAGGACAGACCAGTAGCAGCATAAAAAACAAAGTATCCTCACGTCTCTGAACATAAAAAAATCAAAGAGAAAAATTTACCCCGATTGAAACGCTGCAGTTATGTATATTTCTTCAGCAAGTCGGCTTTTTTAATCCTTAATGGTGTTGAAGCGCCTCCTGTGTGCTTCTTAGTATCACTTAAATGGATGTGCTTGTTTTTAGTGCTGCTGTAGTCCTGTGACTGCATGTGTGGTTGCATAGCTCTTGCCTACCAGTGCAGTTTCCTTTCTTAAGATTACTTCCTCTTTCCGCAGTTAAACAGGGGGACCCAGGCATTCACGTAGTTAGATGGTTAGTGTTGGCACAGGATGGCATACATAATTAATATGTCATACAAAAAGGAACCAGACCAGCCACAACTTTAGGGTAAAGCTTTTTATTCATGTTTATGCTTAAAACTTTTATTTATGTTTCTGGCTTTTTAAATATGAATGTTTAATGCTTTCTATTCAAAACTTGAATCCATGCACAAGACTATAATCCTGGACTCTAAGATCACTCTAAAATAACCTGGAGAGGTCAAATAACAGTGACATTAAAAAAAATTTAAGGTTTGAGACAAAATGAATAATTAATACTGCTTTATTTTATTACCGTAATCACATCACTTCAGGTGTGTTTTCCCCAGTTGCAACTGTATTTACTTGTAGAAAAATCCCTGTATACAATCATTATTAGAAGAAAAATATGAAGCCACCAACAGCATTGCCGCTGGAAATATTCCACTTGAAAAGGTGGTTGGCCATAATCTGCATCTAACCACATCTGATGCAAAATCTGGAGTTTAGGAATGTTAATTTTTTTCACTTACAGTATTAAATTACCAACTTTGACGGTTCAAGACAAAACATGTCGACTCTCTAATTAACCCTAAAATCTTTTCGATTCTTACTACACTGAATCATGAAACAAGCAGCCAATCATGACAAAAATGATCGTCATTGCCTTGAAAACAAAGATGACGAGGACCAAAAGCAGTAATAACGTGACAAAAATTGACGACATTTATCCACCCTGTGAGCAGTAGAAATTCTGACCGGAACCATGAATTAAGACTTAAAATCAAGAGAGTGCAAATAAAGTACAATAATCATCCATCTAAATAAGATCTTTAGAATAAAAAAGCTTCTTTGCCCCTGAGCCATAAGCTGTCCTCCTAAATTTGGGGCTTGGATGCCTGAACTCAGGTTTTCGTGTATCAAGACACTTATTCACTTTTAACCAAGGCAGACCACCACGGTAACCAATGCCGCAAGGCTAACTTGCTCCAGAGCAGGTTGACTTGGAAGGATTCAGATCAAAACCTGTCAACAGCTCGACCACTGACCAATCAGACCACTGGAAAGATTCAATCCTCATCACTAGATCGTGACTGGGACTGAGTTTATACTGAAGTGACAGGTGATAAAGAGCAATAGAGACATTTTTATGGATCAGTAGAATCAATCGGCTTTTCATGATAATTGTATAAGAGCTGTTAGGAATGTGTGTCCACTCTGGTATTAAAAATGAGGCTTCCAACAATCACAAAGGTACTTCACCACACTGCAACAGACTAATATTGATTGTCCAAAGTTTCTTTCATTCTCCATGGGACAGTTTTTAGACTCCTACTCCTTTACTACCGCTCAGAACAACATGAGACCATTTCTGGGTATTGAATCTTTTTAGAGTCAATGAAATGGTAATTGGAAATATACAGAATATTCAGTGTGGCTTTTTATTAGAAAAAAGAAATCCACACACCGTTAGTTAGTCCGGTAAATTACAAATGAAACATTTTGTTCAGATACACCTTACCTGGTAAGGTCTTCAGATACAGATACACCCGTTTTTTGGCTCAGACTCTGCACTATTCCTTTCTGCTTTGCCATCAGAAACTTTACTTTTCAACAGTTTAAAAAAGTTATCATAATTCATAACAGTTTGTATTTCACAAGAAGAAAAGTACAAATGTCACTAAACCTAAGGAACCTGAGGAAAAGGCATTCCCTTGATAGCCTGTATTCTGCTTGGATGCTAACATGCTTCAAGGATTTTATATGATGCCTTTCAACAACATGCAGGGAATGAGCATAAAGCTGTTGCCATCGACTTTTACTACATCCACGTTGGTGGAGACACATCATCTGAAAGGATTTTTTCTTTCCAACAGCTGTCAAGCTGAGTGATGACAGAATGTGGGGTTTTTAGGTCTTTTACAGCACATTTTGTTGTTGCACTGTATCCTGCCCTAATAGGGTTTCTTTCAGTGGAGAAATTAGCTCTACAGTAGATTTCTTTTCTGGAGAACGGTGATGGGCATCTTTCCAAAACGGCAGAAATATTTGTTGCTATATTGATTTGGTGCTGAACAAAAAAAAATACACTGCTAAACAACTACAAAGTAGTCTGAGAAATGCCTGGTATATTGCTAATAGCTGTTCAGTCACAGTGAATTTAAATGTTTTAAGGCGGATTTGTAGCTGAACTCAGCAGCTAGTTTGAGCCAATCATTCTATTTACCAATCATTTGGTAGATTCTGTCTTTTGGTCCGAAAAATTTCACAACCTCACTGATATTGAGCCACATATTGAGCCACAGGATACACAAGGTTTTTGATCCCTGTCCTGGCAAACAGTTTGGTTTTTTTTTTGCTTCACAGATCAAAATATGTTGCGGCATTTCACTTTGCCTTATTGTTCCTCTTATAGACAAAGTGATACCATTCAATGTGGTCTTCAGAAGTGTGCAAAATTCCCAGTCATGTAAACAGACAGGGATTCTCCTGTGGATTATGAGTATCATTCAAAGTCGGTCACAGAGGACCATGGCCACGCCGACAGCAGACTCCGCGTTCTGTCCGTATACCACCGGCTGAGGAAACGCCTTCCCCACTTCCTGCCTTAGCACCTCATTGCGAGCGAGTGCGCTCCCACTGCCCACGATCCTGCTGACCCCCGCCTGCTGCAGATGCTCGGCAGGCATCATGGAGGTGATGTTGTCCAGGACTCCGCGGCACAGAGCCCTGGTCACATGACCCAGAGAGAGGTTGGAGGCGGAGATGTTGGTCACCTGACCGAGGCTGAGCGGGTTGTGTCTCTCTCCCAGGATGGTAGGACTCACCCTCAGGTCACTGGTTTCCTGGTTCAGGGCGCAACCAATCAGCTTCTCATATAGGCACGAATCACTCGGCTCAGCATCTGTGGGGGTGGGAAGGAGCAGTTTAACATTTGATTGAAACACATTTCAAGGAAATGATCTATAATGCTCTATCAATTAAGTTACTTATGCTCTAACTCTCTGTCTGTGGTCAATACATTGAATAAAGTCCTATTTTCTCTTTCCTCACTTTGGTCTGGATTTGGTGTCCATGGATGAATTACCTTCACGTTCAATTTAAAACTGGCTGTGCAGAGGATTACTGACAAGTCACTCTCTTCACATGAACACTGCCCTCTCTGGGATGTCATCAGTCTTTGCTTTCAATTTTAGACTGGAAAATCTCAGTGGGTGATCTGCAAGTGTCAATTTTCCTCCAAACTATTCACAAAGCTTACTTTCTAAATGCAGCTGGGGTGTGTAATGGGGCATGTAGTTGCAGTCATTTTGTAAGCCAAGTTTTTATAGTTTTGAAAAGATTCAGGAGTTTGGGGGTGTGCCATTTATCATCTACAAGTGCGCTGATCGGTCTGGTATGCATCTGACTGGGCCGACTCAGATCTTGAACGGCAACCTCATCGATGAAGGACATTTCATCTGCTGAAACACCAACAATAAATTGCATGTGTAGATAAAATCAGAGTGTACAGCCATGCTAGCAGCTCTGTGAAGCTGTACTTAGGAGCAGCGGTACTTTGAGCTAAATGCTATGGTCAGCATGCTAATGTTAGCATGTGCTCACAGTGACAACGATAACATGCTGGTGTATAGCAGGTATTCATTTTTCCCATGTTGAATATCTTATTTCAGAGAGTTAGCATGCTGGCATTTGCTAAATATCACTTAACACAATGGCAGTAGATGAAAAGTTGAGGGATCACCAATTTTCATCTTGAGGAGGACATGAATGTGTGTACTGAATCCATCCGATAGTTATCAAAACATTTCGCTCAAAACCACAAGTCAACCGCATGACAGCGCTAGAGGGGAGTGTCTGAAATCACCCCCCCATTCATTACTCCCTATATAACGGACACTCAATCGTTTGCTCAATTGTGCGCAGCAAATGAAGGTTACAGACCCTTACTAATCCTCATTTTTGCGTCATCACTAAAAGCTGATGAATTGTCCAACAGTAAATGCATCTATAAACAGCAGCGCATTGCACTGTGGGATTTTTAGCAGAAGGTATTGTACATGCCATGGACACTCCTTTTTTTTTGTTCCACTGTGGAATTTTTGAGGGCAAAATATAGCTCAGAATTCAGACACTCAAATAAAACGGCGGATAGTAAATGTAGAGCACTCTGCGGTAAATAGGGAGTGATTTTTGACACAGCCAATAGGATTCATCCTCTCATCCTCTGCAGTAATCCATCCAATACTGTCTTGAGACACAGTGGCTTCAGAAAGTATACAGACCCCTTCACTTTTTGCAAGTTACTTGTTGTAGATTTAATTTTAAATGGATAAAATTGCCATTTTTGCACATCAACACCTCCCATTAAATCTGACGGACGAACGAGATAAACTGCACAAATCCAGGTGTGCATAGGTTGTTGCGTCATACCCAAGAAGACTGGAAGCTGTAATCAATGCCAACGGGACTTCTTCAAAGTACTGAATTAAAGGGTCTGATACTTTGTAAATGAGAGATTTCAGTTTTCTATTTAATAAATTTGCAAAGATTTCTAAAAACACGTTTTCACTTTGTCATTATGGGTTATTGAGTGTAGACTGATGGGCAAATATAGCAATTTTATCGACTTAAAATAAAATCTACAAGCCAATAAAATGTGCAGAAAGGCACATTTTATTTGGAAGCAACTGTATGCTAGCCTGGACCAAACTTTCAGTTTCATGTGTAGATAGAGTGGTAACTAAAAATACATACCAAGCTCCTTCATCCAAGCAGTTAGCATCTTCACAAAAGTGGCCAATACGTTCCCTCCGTTGAGCGATGCCGCCACTGCCAGGTACAAAGAGTCAAAGTAGGGGAAGTAGGAGATGGAGGAGGCAGGCTGAGGAGAATCTGGAGGTTTGAAGTCAGGTGGCATGACGAAGGTCAGCTGGGCTGAGGTGCCTATGTTAAGAACTGGGAATTTACGAGAAGGACACAGTATGAGGTATAACAGTATTATATTAGGAATAACAGCAACGATGGTGGGATTACACTCAATCCATAATACATTTGTTTTTTGTGTGCACTGAAACATAGTGAGAAAAAAAATTTTTGTTGTGGTTGCAGCATAAGTGAAATTATTCTCATATTTCCATCCCATTTCTGATACATGGGTAAAATTATTTAATTACAAAAACTTCAGAGCATCAACTATGGTAAACTGAAGAATTATAAGTAGTGTATCATTGAGATCCAACAAATGCAACATGTCATGATGCAGTCATAAACTAAAGTAACTATAAGAGTATAATGCATTCAGTGCATTAAATGAGATCCCGCCCGAAAGAGATGACTGCACTTCCTGTTTCACCTGCATCCGTCCGTGAACTCATGCAGGAGTAGACGGAGCATTGGAAGTCTCCCAGGGCGGCCCCTACTGGCGTACCAGCAGGAATACCATGCCAGTCAGAGCACGTCTGTCCCGCCAAGCCTCCAGACGGCACACACTGAGGAAGCAGGGTCAAAGGGAAACCAGCACCCTTCAGACTAGAGCAAGTGCACACAGAGTGGCTTGTTATGTAGGTTTCACATAACTCTGATACTGTAAACTTGTAAGGATGTACATTTTTCATCCATTTAGAACTTCAACTGATGTATCTTACTAAGAAAATGCTGTTTAAAACACAACTGAAGTGCTATTAAAAGAGGAAGTTGAGCCCTTTACATACATGTCTATATTCCACTGGTTGGAGGAAGTGTTGAAGAAACCCCAGCTGGCTGCGTTCTGAGGTGTCATCACACATCCGTCCAGACCACACAGCATGGACACCACATAGTCCTGGATGGTACCTGCAACTGTGAAGTCCTCAAGGAACTCCGGCCTGCAGTGAAACCACACATCTTTAGATTTCACTTTCACATCACAAAAGTGATGGAATAGGCTCTATAATACATGGGTTGTTTTTTTGTATTTGTTTTTTTAAACGCCTGCAGACCTGTGTTTCATGTACCAGAAGATTGTTGCACAGCCTAACCCCGTGGCTACACTGAGATGCGAGTCTGGTTTTGGAAGAGAGGACAGGAAGTCACTGCTGCAGCGCCCATCCTGCCAGGTGATCAGCTGACTGGTGTCTCTGGCTGTGAAGAAGTCTCTGTTGGACCAATCACAACCTGCGAGGGGGCGGAGACATGAAGAAAAAGACAGAAGACCTGAACTTTAGCCTTTGCCCACACAAAATAATGTATGACTTATTGGTTTAGGTTTTAGTTTTATTTTGATACAAAAGCATCCCAGTGGCATTGACCTTGTATGGTTACAAATCTATTTGAAAATCAAGTTTTGGATGCAACCAGCAGAGGGCAGCATAGTACTGAATGTTTTGGTAAAAGAGGAGTTGGTGGAGGAAAATGTCCTGATTTCACTATATCTAACTGCCCAGTTCCTCAATCCAATATTTAAAAAGCATGTTAAAAGTCATCAGTGTTACAGCCTGGGAAATCCCCATAATTCAGCAGTCTGGACACACAGCTCTCTTCCTGAAAGGCTTGGTCCAAATCCCCATGGCTATTACCAGTGAAAGTTAGTCTTAAGCCTGCGGTTAAACATTATGTGATCTGTTGTCTCATCAAACTGTGAATGATCTTTAACGTCCCTCTCTCCAGTCTGAAAACACAGACGGGATTGTTCAGATCAGGATCTGATCTGATTTTTCTCAACTTTATACAGAAGAATCACACGTGTTACATTCACTGATCTGTGATAATTACACACAACTGGGGGACACATTTTGCATAAATGTCAACACTGCGGACAACACATTCAAAATCTGTTGCATTAAATGGTTTATGACACTGAATACACGTGAATATTACGTGAAATTTAATCGCTATTATGCGTGTTCATACTGAGACCTGTGGAGCAACATATGGACATGCTAGAAGCCATTGCAGTCCCCATCTTCTGCCACATGACCAGATTGACAAATTATGATTAACACTTACTTAGCAACGGTGTACGCACATTATATAATATCTACTGACACTATAATTCAAACAGAAAGAAAGGAGAATTTGAGGCACTGTGAAGCCATAGGTAGGTTAAAAAGCCTCCAAAAAAGCTCCAGCTTCAAATGAGGATCTGTCAAACTCATTACAGTCTGAACACTAAGGTCATTTCATTTAGTGGCCTGAAAAACAAAACTAACCCTACGATCATGAATAAGCACCTAGTTTTAAGAATCATTCAATCCTTTTTAAAAAAACGGGGACCCTCAAACATGAGAGTGCAATGTGGGACCCTTGTTATGGGCCCCTTCCAGGGATCCTAAGATTTAAGAGCCTCATAGGCAAGTATTGATTGTGGAAATATAAGGGCCACAACATTAGGAGAGCAGACACGGTAGGCTCTCATATGAAAAGCTCTCTGACATGGGTCCTGAATGTGTCTGAACTGGGGCCCCTCTTTATTAGGCCATGGGTCATTTTTAAATCTTTAATTATCTGAACATTACCTTGCCTGCACAAATCATAATTGAGATTACTAGGATTTGGCACGTTATCCATATTCTGCTCTTAAGATAAGTCATCAATCTGCATCCATCTCTTGCCTTCTCCCTTCTGATGATTTCATTCTTCAGATAAATCAATGGATGAAGACATCAGTGTGTTTGCTCCTCAAACTGCTCATGTATCACAGAGCCGTTGTTGCACATTTTACCACACCACCCATTGTTATGAAATGCCGGAGCCTGCCTACATGCACACAGGCAGGTAGTGTTATTACCGCTCTTTGCTTTCCAGAACAAAACCCCGTGCATCTGTCCGGACAGCCCGATGTTGGTGACCCGCTGCAGTTTGTCTCTGGGCAGCAGGCCGACGCACCGATTCACGGTGTCTATGATCCGACCAGTATCCTGCTCTTTAGCCTGCGTGCCAAGCAAACGTAGCAAGGTTACAAACAGGACACGCGCACACAGCGGGGTTGATATTCCCGTGTTGCGGGGTAAAGTTTTTTGGCACGTGAACGCACTCACCTTTATCGCGCTATTATCGACTATATCAGACGCTGTAGGCAACGCGTGAGCCACAACCACCGCTCTGGAGTCAGTTTCTAATAAAGCTGCTTTCACCGAGGTGGTGCCCACGTCTAGGCCCAGGATATAGGTCGACATGACAGCTGATGGGACTGTATGCTTCGGCACGGTTCTCTCAGCCACGAGCATCGTGAGAGGGCAAAGTCAACAGCGCTGCGTTCAGGTCAAAGTAGGAAATCGTAAGTTTCCCCACTGGTTGGTTGTAATTACTCCCAGCCGATTAGCTCCACTGCTAAAATATAAGGGAAAAATACTGAAAATTAGGAAATAAATAAACCTCATAATTATTTTTTTTCTTGCCAGTGACTTGAGAAAAAAACTTTACGACTGGTCCAAGCTTTATAGAATTTATTACGAGGCCACTTCTGACCAACTGGTAGAATTTCTTTCTAACTTCTCATATCATTTCTAATTTCTTTCCCGCTGTGTATATTTCAACTTGTCAAACCCTGGCGTAGCAAACAATATAAATAATGCCTGCATTCCACTCAGGTGGACCAGTGGTATTGTGTAGTGGCTTAATGCCATGGACCAAAGGTACATTCCATTATGTTAAACCAACTATAAAGCACTTTATTGGATTTAAAGCTATGCCAGTATATACACTGAAATTAAAACTAATGAAATGTAATAGAAACAGCGATTAAAACGGGTTTTTTTTCTATAGGATTTGTTTTTAAGCTATAAAGTCTTTTTTTCGTTGATTTGAATCAAGTTTTGCTGTGTAATTGTGAAACATTTTGTTGTTTCTGAGGGGGAAGATGAAAAGAAAGGATATGCCTGTGTGTTGAAACATTTTGCCTCAAGAGGGTGACATGTTCACCAAGAACAGCGATGAAGCCCAAAGTGCAATTTCGCTATTATAAAGTTGGAAAATTCCTACTCTGTAATGTGCAAAGAACGCACCACATCGTCGCCTCCTGTTTGATGATTCCCCAGTTCCCACAATACACTGCGGAGAAGAATGGCTGACTTTGGCCTAGGAGTGTCTTCCAAACGAGAATGAATGTGCTGTTCCTGCGCCATATCGGCTGACATTCCTTAAATACATTGTTCTGTCCGAGTCTGTGAAGTAACTATTACAGATTATGTTTCTGTAATCGCGCTGTGAGGAGCCGACGAGTCCCCGCGTTTATCTCTGGTGAGAAGCTGTCATCAGTTACCGTCAGTGAGCTACCAGCTGAGCTAACGGTGCTAGCACGTTACCATCAGCACTGACAGGAATTTTCAAATAAAGCAGGTGAATGTGCAGTTAAAATACACAGGGCCGGACAGTACTCCGTTTGGTTTAATAGCTGGGCTCTAATGACTAGAGTTGTGTCCGTTTTTTGTCTCTCTCTCTGGTGTTTTATTTGCCGGCTTTTCACCGCTTCAAGGCTTTAAATGTATTTATTAGCCAGGTTGCGTCATTGTGGTCGGTAGCTAAGCTAACATCGACCAATAAAGACTGATGGCTTTGCTCTCTGTCTTTGTCACTCGTATTACGGGGCTGTAATGTATTGAGATCTCTGTCGCTTTTTCTTACTGTTTTTCTCCCACATAGTGAATATGTTGAATGCACTACGTTAACTTTAGACCTGCAGCAATCTGTGAGGTATGTAACGTTACAAATTCGTTTTTCTACCGCAGTAAAATGCCCTTGCTTGCCAGTAGTGGAATAAGCATTAAGATCCGTTGAAAGAGCACAAATATTACTAGCATAATGTACAAATACTCCATTACAAGTAATAGCCCTGCATTTAATATCTTACTTAAATAGATGCTGTCCCTGGTCCCTATCCATGTTAGGCCATAGCATTATTATTATTACTGATACAGTAAAGTGTAAGCAGCGTTTTTTCATGTAGCCGGTTGAGTTTAACGCCATTATTTACTATTGGGTAGTTCAGTCTTTAACAATAAATCGTATTTTGTTATCTCATAGGTTTTGTTCTTAAAATCTTAAGTAAGTGCTCTCTATAGCTTTGAAATAAATGTAGTGGTGCAAGTAAAATGTTTGCCTCCAGAACGTAGTGTTGTAGAACGGCATAAAATTAAAATAAAGGAAAGTACAAGTGCTTCAAAACTGTAGAATATTTCATATTTGTAGTGTAAACATGTGTAAACTTCTTACGTTACAGCAGCACCTTCCTGTGATAACTTACCAGAGCCAACATGGCAGGAGTTGCAGCCAAGCGTGAGGGACCACATTTCATCAGTGAAGTGGCTGTGAGGGGCAACGCCGCCGTGCTGGATTACTGCCGCACCTCTGTATCCGCTCTGTCTGGGGCTACAGCTGGCATCCTCGGGCTAACCGGACTGTACGGTTTCATTTTTTATTTCCTCTCCTCGTTTCTCCTCTCTCTGCTGCTCATTCTCAAGGCCGGACGGCGTTGGAACAAATGCTTTAAATCGCGGCGGCTGCTCTTCACCGGAGGCCTTGTTGGAGGTCTTTTTACTTATGTCCTGTTCTGGACTTTCCTCTACGGAATGGTGCATGTGTACTAAAATGATCTACAGCAAATATCCCTGAATTATTTCTGTCTAATCCTACGGAAACCAATAAAATTGTCTGCCATGCTGTTTGTAGATAAGCTATTATTGAAAGACTTTTGATTTTTCCATTATGTACTGTTGATATATTGGAGGATGTATCAATACTAACCATATGCAGAATAAATGGCCCCCTTTTCGTCCTGCTCTGCAGTTACCTGTGAATATGAACTTATTTTACCTGTAACTCCTGCTCTGTGCACAGAATCATCTATACCATAAAAGGACCACGGTTAATATAATGTAGGTTGTAGTGTAACATTGATGAAAACCGATTAAATTTTTTAAAAAGTGTGGCATTACACTTCACTTACGTGATTATAATGTGATTACTAATTTTAATAAATACTTCTGCAAGAATTGTTTGTATACATTATTAATCACTTTGTCTATCAGGCAGTGTTGAAATGAAATAAACACGTCAAATATATGTTTCCAACAATAAAGAAAATTCAAAAAATAGCAACAGGAACAAGAAACAGGAAAGGGAGTCTTTGCACTTCAACATCCATTCATTAACAGTCGGCCGTACATCACCAGTGAACTCGTCCACTCACAGTAGACCAATAGCCCACGACAGACCGCATTCCACAGCTCCATAAGTGAATAACGTGAATATGATTGTGTTGTACCATTGCACGGCAGATATCAAAGTCACAATCAGCACAGCCAACTCGACACAGAGCGGGGAACAAATTAGCAGTGTTTTAACAGTATGTTCAAATGCCTGTCATAGCACAGGTACAAGATTCATCCAGGTGAAATAAGAACAATTAAGACCGTTCACATTTTTCTTAAATATTGCTTACACATTACAGTTTTCTTTCCTCTATACGCTTACATAATCATTTGTCTCATGATCAAACAGTGAATTTAGAAGGTATTTTGCAGACTGATTTAGAAGAATACACTTCATTTTTTTATTTTTCAATGAATCTATTACGTCTAGTATTTTTGCTGTAATTTTTATAACTTAAAATGGCGAAAATCGAAAGTAAGGTCCATCATGCTGTATATTACTCAAACTGGAAATGACACATAATTAGTCTGATCAACAGCCAAAGAAGCTGAATGCATTGAATTTATGACATAAAACAGACACAATGAATTCTGTATTTGGCAATTCACTAAAACTCTTAGATGAATAATTTCATGTCCCTCTGCTAATTGCATCAGCCTTATCACAGTAGTTTTGGATATCATTATTTATGAACCTGTTGTAATCTCCCATATTCCGCCTTTGGTTCCTGACCCAGCCCTCAAAAGCACCATCCTGTGTGTCTCTACATCTGGCCCACATGCACAGTGCAGAACATTGACATTTCCCTGGACCAACACATTTTCAGTCAAGGCAAGCATCAATCACACTAGTGGCATGCCAACAGTCGTGCCAGTAGGTGAGAAGAGGACATCAGTCTGACTTTTGGTTCCAACTCCTGCAACATTATCGAGACCACCGCGGATGATTTGTCAAACTTAACTGTGTGAAGAGAAAGTGATATGATGTCTTGGCTCTGGACCTTGAGTGGAGAGAATGGCAGAGTATCGCTGTCCTGTGTTGCGTGGAATGGTCGGACCCCGTTTCTCCACAGATGGCCGGCTCTGGGTGGGTTCAGTTTCCTCTGGCTGTTTGATGGAGTTGCTAGCCTCTTTCTCTGCAACTGGTTTCCTGCTTCTCCTTTCCCGGTGTCCTGCCTTTCCATCTTTGTGCTTGGTGCGGTCTTTCCTATTACATACGGTAGGAGAGAGATGTGCCAACAATTGTGATGATCCAGTTTTGGAAAATTATTGATCTAAAAAGCTCCATCATTAAGTGTGTAAATACACTTAGTCATACTTGAAGTTGATGATTTCAAACTTCCTCTCTCGGTAGAAGGAGCTCGTGTTCATCATGTACAGTAGTATCATATCACATGCAAAGGCTCCCTGAAAGAAAAAAATATCAACTGGATTTTCACCAAATGCTGAGAGTAATTTTTGCTACCGGTGGTCATCCTCTGGTGGCAATATAATATGACAATTTTCAAATTTTAGTCACCTCAATAATTACACACCAGTTATCCACTTACGCACGAGTATGATATTTAAGTAAATTACTCACTGCACCCAGCAGAGCAACACCCGAGCCAATGGCAATTATTGTGGGAACAATATTGAATTTCCCAGCCTGAAAAACGATAACAGACATTCACTGCAAGTCTCTTAGCAGAATAATGTACTTCCCCCCGAAACAAAGTGCTCATATCATTGCTTTACCTGGCCATTGATCATTATATCGAAGCGAATTCCATACACTTTATACAAAGTGCGATAGGTTTCACCATTTTGATCCTTGTAATACCTGGCATATCTGTAGGGGAAAAATCAGTTGACTTGAAGTGGAAAAAGTGAAAATAAAACAGGTTAGACAGGCAATGGGCTGACAGATTTGTTTCTTGATTAATGTCTAAAAGGACGTACCTGAAGTTGTATCCTGATGTGACTGAGTCGTTCAAGTTCATGTCCACACGGGTGAAGCTGTACTGTGGATTACACTGTGAAGAGTCCTTATCCAGGTCACATTTCCACTCAATAAGAATCCCGACAGTCCCACCCTGATGGACAAAAACAAAAAATAATGTTTATTTATATGGCCCTTGTGCTATATAACAAAGCCAGAGATTACAAAGGTACGTTCTCAAAAGGGATTTAAAAGAGGATACTGATTTTTCGGGTCTTGAGTTTATAAGGCAGGTCACGAAAAGCAAAAATGCACAGACATAGTTTGCTCAGATTTCATGGAGATGCTTTAGTTGTTATCAAGTGACCTGAGAATGGAATTTACTTTTGCACTTTATTTTTTATTCATACAAACACATGTAATTTCACGACTGATATTCCATACTTAGGTCATGTGGTAACAACTAACCAATTCCATGGCAGCTGAGCAAATTGCATCTACTGACGATGACCCCAAGATGTGCCTGGAAGCTCTGGAAAAGCCATGGTCATTGCTCCATATGGTTTAATATCACTGCTTGTCCTTTCATATCCTGGAAATGAATTATGCTGAAATTTTCTGTTTTGCGTTGTTCTACAGTTATTATTGCAATCACGGGCATTTAAAATGGATCTCCATAATTCCAAGGTGCTTATTATGGGTAATTATCAAAAATCTGTGAGGAAGGCAGGAACTGAAATCACTCCCACACGCAGTCTTAATTGACACATTATTGCACTCTGTACCTTCCCAGCCATGTCCTGGAAGTTATGTCCAGTCCAGCTGACAAGATCTCCGAGGCGGAAGATAGGGCAGTAAGGATGGTCCTTTCTGTCATAGGAGCATCTCTTCAAGTAGCTGTCGTCAGAGGTTTCAAGGACGTTAGACCTAAGAGGTTAAGACATTTAAAAGACGTACCAAATGTCAGATTTCCGCTCTCTTATCTTCACATTGAACATCATGCATTGTCGGGGTTAATCGTTGAAAGGGCCATTCTCCTGGGCCAGAGGCAAACATAAAAACCACCCGCTGAAGTTAAAAGATGAAAAATCACCAAAGTAAGAGTTATCAGGTTTTCACATGAGGCGAGAGACAGCCGACCCTGCCAAGTAGGAGTCACCGAATTCTGCTAACTTCACATTTGGCTTTGACCTTTTAACCTTATCTTAGATCCCATTTCAGCTCAACCTTAGAAAGCCCTCACACTGTGATTAAACACACACGCTGACTGAACTGTAAGCTTACATATGCAGAATTCAAAACCACACCTTTACGCCCTCTGGCTATGAGACTAGAGTGCAACTGTTGCATATGTCACACTGTAAGACATGCAGAGTTTCCGGCCATTTTGAGTAGGAGCTATTAAGAGGCATTTCTATCACCTGCCAATCCCCATTAAGCATAAGCATATCAAGATTAGTGAGCAGACATAAGAGAGATGACTGTGTAATTTGAATATGATCCTGACTGATGAATTAGGTTTGGCTCATGGCATCACTCTTCTTTCTAGCAGCACTTGAACAGAAAACAGCAGAGATGGCTGCAGCAGAGCTCCCTGGGCTAGCCTCATCTGATCTGACACCTGTCCAGAGCAAGGCCCCCTGTCAAGGACGTCTCAGATGACTGTTTCACTGTCTCACTGAGTGCAATGCACAGGCTGGTATAAATAGAAGGCTCTCTGCACCCTAAAGTTATTTAAAGCAGCCACTGGAACATGTATATCCCTCAAGCTCTCTCAGTGATCCATGTCACGATGCCTTGAATCCATACACACCGACACTCCGCACCACTTACTTAGAGAATTCAAACTTTGGAAACCTGATGAAATTCTTGATGTAGATGGTAAAGTTTTCTGCTCCACTCAGTGAGGGCTCTCTGGAAATGAAAGAGACGGGCAGCTGTGTGTGATTAAAAAAATAAAACAAGTGGAGCTGACAGGCTGTATTAGTAATAAATAGAACCTGTGAAATATCTCGGTCCCTGTGAGGGATAAGCGTGAGTGTGAACGTAATGGCACAAAATGGCAAATTTCCAAAGTCCTGCAGGAGAGGAGGGATTCTCACGTGGGTCGCTTGCTGTATTCAACAGGACACCAGGCGTGAATCTCACATGTCCCAGTGTTGTTTAAACACAAGCCGGTCTTGATTCCTGACAGAGAGAGCAAAGATTCTTGGCTGAGTGGAGCTTAAATAGAGTTTATTCCAAAGTAAGACATATTAGAATACTTTTGGTATTGTGTGTATCGTGTGTGATTACATATGTAAGAGCATGTCATTAAAATAAAAATGATAAATGAGTGATGAGAAGTTTGCAGAATTATCTGGACCTGCAGATGAATATGTAAACTTGTAATTGAGGGTAAAACATGTCTCACCGTGGCCAGCTATTACAGTCTCCCCCTCGACGCAGTCATCATCTCTCAGACATCGTCCATTTGGCACCTTGAAACTCTGTGAGGTAGAATAAAAGCTACTGGAAATGAAAATGCAATTCTGTGGACATGGTAATCTGTCACAGTGTAACCTGCAGTATTTCAGATATCAGGATTGAAAAAAACGCAATAAAAATGCTAGTGAGATTCCACTTTTTCCGTATACTCACCTCAGCACAGAACCCCAGTCTTTGATTGGGGGTCTCTATGTAATTTGTTACTATGAAGAACACCTGCTCGCCCTACAAAATAAAATTAGGACCAGATAATTAGATCAGGAAGCAAAAGGTTAAATAAATTACACTCCTCAAGAAGTTCAGTATTGTTAAATCTGTTTAGACAGATGCTGAGGCTGATGATATCCACAAAGGCAGACACTCAATAGACTCATCATCTCTCTTAACAGGAGCATAATCAACGAATGCTCTGAAATCAGTATTGATGCTCTGCAAGCTGGGCTTGGCTTTTTTTTTTTAAACTGTGAAAGATGGATGGATAGACCGATAGATAGGCTCACATTTGGGGGTATGGTGTAATCCTCAGCACTCCAGAGGTGAAGCCCTGTCCCAGAGCTGTTGGTCAGTGTAACACCTTTAAGCTTGGTGATGACTGAGGTCTGGATGGTCTCCTCTCTCTCCTGGTACCCTTTCTTCACCACAAACACCCACCTGAGACATTCATCAGCAATTCATATTCCTTATGAATAAATGTAACTGTGCCTTAGTATTATTATGTTTTTGGACAGTTTTTATTATATGTCAAAACGGGTGCAGTGCAGCAGTATGATATTTGTGATCCCTTGTTGAGCAGCTTGTTTGTGACCATGTGGTCTGGGTTGACAACACACACATTAAAACTGTTATTTTTTTAAGGTTGTTCAGCAGCATGTGGCAGATGGAAGGAGCAATGGTAATCTGTAAATGTATCCTAGACTACATCGCAGAATATTGTATGCATCTCCACTGGAACTACAATGAACTCTTTTGGAACTATTTTGCCGACATAGGCGGGGGATGACAGCAGCATCTAACGAGTAAATTAAAAAATACCAAAGGTCTCACAAGTGACATGGAAATAAAACCAGTGCAAATGAACATGAGCAGCCCTCCATGGGACACAGTGCATGTCAGAGATCCAAATGTCATTTTACAACCACCCTGCAGCCACTACATGTGTTATCTCGGTTCATCTTAGCGTTCATGAACATGTCAGGTCAAAGCAGTCGTTGCTATTATCCACAAGTTATCTTCGTGACATCACACAAGGAAGGGTGGGGCGAGATAACCTGCTCTGTCTACGGTAGGGTGAGACATTAATGAATTCAACGACACAAACCCTTTTCAAGAGACAACACTTTCCCAAAAAAAAAAAACAACCCCAAAAACCAAAAAAGCCCCCCCCCAAAAAAAACAAAAACCCAGTGGTGCTGCCACTTTAACAACACCAACAAAGTAAAAACTTTCGACAAGCTCAACTATTTTTAACTTGTGAATCACTTTCTAAAAGGCTACTTTAAACCGTGTTGGTAAAAAGGGGGCATGCAATGCTCCTCACCCTATTATGTATCCCAGCACGGCCAGCTGATAGAGTCTAAACAATATTCCGATTTTCCTGTTTTCGGCGATGACATATTTCTCCGTCTTGTAGTTGAGCAGAGAAAGGAAGAAGCCCCCCCAGGCTGCCATTCCTCCCGCACGGTGAGCCCGAGTGAGACGGCAGGTCCCAGGCTCCCAGCTGATATATACAGCTGGTTCACTTGTCATACGATGGGCAAACCCATTGAGAGAGGGGCTGCGAAACGCTCGCACGGTGTTAACAGGCGACCGCGAGCCGCACGGAGGAAATGACAGAGTAATGTCTGGTTGGATGTCAAATTCATTTTCACCGACATCAGCGGTGAACCTCAGCCTGACAAAGCTTTGTAGAGCAGTAGGCTTATTGATGAATCCCTCGTATATAGGCATTATCTGTATATCCACAATGAGTTTATAGTGAGTCTAAATATGCTGGCTAATATTACTGTTAAATTCATAGCATTTCCTACTCTAAAAGTAAGGTTACTGCAATTATTTTTTCACTGGGGAAACACTGTATGTTTGCAGGCTAAAGCAGTGCTTTGCAAAAAAGGTGGGTGGTTGAGGGGGGACATGCACGTCAGCTCTGCAGTATATTGTACTTACATGTTATGATCATGATGATGCTAATGAACCCGGACAACTATGAGGAAGCATCCTGTAATACTGTCCCATCTAATGGTGGCTTGAGTGACAGTTAGTACTTTTATTTTTTTTAGTGCTCATAGGTCTTTTTTTTGTTTTTGGTCTGTTGTTGGTCTTTTTAAAATACAGATCTAAACAGTTTTTTCTAACAACTGATGGCTGACTATATCTGTCCATCCATCCATTTTCTGCCGCTTATCCGGAGTCAGGTCCCGGCAGCAGCAGGTTAACCCAGGTAGTCCAGACCTCCTTCTCCCCAGCAATGTTTCCAGCTCCTCTGTGAGGATCCTGAGGTGTTTCCAAGCCAGATGAAATATATAGTCTCTCCAGCATGTTTCGGGTCTAGCACGGGGTCTCGTTCTAGTTGGATGTGCCCAGAAAACCTCCAATGGAAGGTGCCAGGGGGCATCCTGATCAGATGCCTGAACCATATCAACTGGCTCCTTTCATTGCAAAGGAGCAGTGGCTGCCTCTGAGTATCTTAGCTCCTTACCCTATCTGTAAGGGTGAGCCCAGCCACCTTATGGAGGAAACTAATTTCGGCCATTCAGGTTCACAATCTCATTCTTTCTTTCACTACCCAAAGGTCATGACCATAGGAAAGATTTGTCTTCCAGCTCAGCTCCGTCTTCACTACAATGGTCTGGTTCAACACCCACATTACGGCTGACGCTGAACCCAATCTGCCTGTCAATCTCACACACCGCACTACCCACACTCGTGAATAATACCACGAGATACTTAATGTCATTCACTTGAGGCAGCCACCTACTCCCACCCTGAAGGGATCAATCCACCCTTTTCTGTCAGAAAACGATGGCCTCAGACTTCAATTTGCTGACTCTCATTCCATCCGTTTCACACTCAGCTGCAAACTGTCCGAGTACATGCTGAAGTTCACGGTCTTATGAAGTTAATAGCACCACATCATCTGCAAAAAGAAAGGAGGCATTTCTGAGGTCCCGAAACAGGACAATCTCCTTCCTCTGGCAGTGCCTTGAGATCCTGTTGATTAAAATCAGGGGCAGGGGACAACCCAACAAGGTCATTAGCCCTCTCCAAGTCCACAAAACACATGTAGACTGGATGAGCAAACTCACTCGACCCCTCCAGTAAACTTGCAAGGGTAAAGAGTAGATCCACTTTTCCACACCTAGGTCAAAATCCACATTTCTCCCACTGGATCTATGGTTTGACAATTAGTCAGAGCCTCCATTCCATCGCCCAACAATATCCCCAGTCAGAGTCAGCCATTCTCCTCCCTTGCTGGACACAGCCTGGGCAAAGCCCTTCTTTCCTTTACTGAGTTGTCTGATGGTTTGCCAGAACTTCCTTGAGACTAACTGAAAGTCCTTCTCCATAGCCTTCCCTAATTCATCCGACACCTGGGTTTTTGTGGCTGTGGCGGTGGCTGTGGTTGTGGCTCATCTGGTACCTTTTCATTCTGGTCCAATAAATTATAATCCACTAGTATTCTTTCAAATACAGTTATACAGTCATAGCACTTTTATCCTACTGTTTTGCAGCCTAATCTCCCGGTCGGGAATATCTCTTGATTACTTTCCTGCCTCTTTAATGATATCACCATCTTATCTCATTTTCCTTTGACTTCCATCGTTACAGTTAATTATCACTGCAGGTAACTGAGTTACATATGTGTCTAGGCTTAATCATCCAGATGAACACTAATCACTTTTCTATGATATGTTTGTCACCTATTTCTGTTTCTGCTTGAGCTCTGTACATGGCATCTAATCTTGTTGCAGGGTAGTATTCTGAATAGAAAGTCTATCCTTCAACCACAGGATGCAGGTTCATGTCCCATCTGAGGTCTACTTGAGCAACACACTGCAATCCCTATCAGCTCCAGTGCCTTTGCTCTGCAGTTTGTCCTGACTGATTGGCTGTGGCCTCAGCACCTTCTTTTTCCTGTTATTACTGGCTGTCTTTGTGTCTGTATCTCTTCCATGGATCTCTGTATGATTCAGCTGCAGGGGTCAACTCCTGCCTACCTGACAGCGGAAACTTCTCAAGGTACTGGCATCCTGACCTCTCCGGAGCCATCTGCTCCTGTATCAGTACCATGGCTGGATTAACATGTTAAGGGGGCTTGAGCAAAAAATTTGTGTTTGGGCCCCTACTGACCACCCAAGACACTCCATGCCCTCTATGCGTCATACCTTGTCACTGTTAGGTTCCCATTAAATGCGGTGCACAAGGGAAACTATACTGGCAGTTTCATTGTATATCCAAGATCCAAGGTAGTGCTGCAAACAAGTATGAGGCAATTTTATTAAGCACAGCTATATTTAGGAATATACACCGCGTGAAGAAAAACAAGTTTCTAAACAGGGCCCCTCCCCAAGACAAGTCCTAAAGATTATGTTTAAATGAAAGATTTGTCTAAGTTGATATACTTAAGTGTTGCAACTCATATGCAGTGAACCTGGAGCTTTGGAGCCTCAGTGGGTCTGATGGTCTGGCGCAGTTACCTGCTTTGCCGGGCTGGTCATTTATCCTTGATCAATACTGTCATTACTGACTTTTATCAAATTCACAGGAGGGGGGAAGACGGTGCTTAAAAAGAAGACCGTAGTTCATCTTAAACCTTGAGTTCTTTGTGAATTAATTATAAAAATGTGATTCCTTATCTGAGGTACTCACTTTATTTTTAGTGCCAAAAACCTTTGCACTGTACTATACATCACAACCCTTTTATTATCTCATTTTAGATATAAAATCATCACTAACCCAACTCTGGATGTCTGCAAAGCAGCTGCTTTGGACCATGACCTATATCTTCTGTCAGATTAAAACACTGTCAGTTACAAAATTAACAAAACAGCCAGTTTTAAAGGGGCCTGCTGGACACTCACTTTTGACCCCAGATTTGTACTGTGGTACAGTGGAAAAGGAAAAATGTAGCTGCAATTTAACGGAGGGTGACCTCTAGTGGTTCATGAGCCATTTCATGCTTCATTAAATAGCCTGTGAATACAGCGAGAACAACCTAGTCACGGGACTGTTTACAACAGTCCATACTCCAGATTTGACAGGTCCCCTGGTTTTACTCAGCCAAATTATCCAGGTAAAAATCAATAACCTGCTTCTAGGAAGAATTTAAAAGAAGCACACCTAACCTTAAAGTCTTCAAAGCATGAAGAAGCCATGTATTATGCAGTCGCATCAGCTCACTTTTCATGAATAACCAACTGGCAGCATTTTGTAAACTGTAGAATCTTAATTGCTTGTCAATTATTACAGAAAAAAATAATATTTAAGCATCCAATATTGAATAATTTAACACAAAACTATAAATTCCCTCGTAAATATAGTTTATTCAAGTCTAAATATTAAGAATCCAGTCACAATCTTCTAAATATATTTTATCTGAAAATATAATGGTAACTGGATTTTTTCAAGGGAAAGTCATCAGCTCTTGTAGTGCTCACAGTCTAGACAAATGTTCAAAAAAGGAAAACACTGTATAATTTAATTTTTTTTTTTTTATTGAGTTAGGTTGTCATGAAAATCAAGTATAAGCATGGAATCATTTATTGACCACCCCTCAGACGCAGGACAAGATGGAGGGTGGATTCTTTCTGGATGTTGTAGTCGGAGAGGGTGCGGCCATCTTCCAGCTGCTTGCCGGCAAAGATCAGCCTCTGCTGGTCTGGGGGAATGCCTTCCTTGTCCTGGATCTTGGCCTTGACGTTCTCAATGGTGGCGCTGGGCTCAACCTCCAGGGTGATGGTCTTACCGGTGAGGGTCTTGACGAAGATCTGCATGCCACCCCTCAGACGCAGGACAAGATGGAGGGTGGACTCCTTCTGGATATTGTAGTCAGAGAGGGTGCGGCCATCTTCCAGTTGCTTGCCGGCAAAGATCAGCCTCTGCTGGTCTGGGGGAATGCCTTCCTTGTCCTGGATCTTGGCCTTGACGTTCTCAATGGTGTCGCTGGGCTCAACCTCCAGGGTGATGGTCTTACCGGTGAGGGTCTTGACGAAGATCTGCATGCCGCCCCTCAGACGCAGGACAAGATGGAGGGTGGACTCCTTCTGGATATTATAGTCAGATAGGGTGCGACCGTCTTCCAGCTGCTTGCCAGCAAAGATCAGCCTCTGCTGGTCTGGGGGAATGCCTTCCTTGTCCTGGATCTTGGCTTTGACATTCTCAATGGTGTCACTGGGCTCAACCTCAAGGGTGATGGTCTTGCCAGTGAGGGTCTTGACGAAGATCTGCATGTCTGCACCTGTGAAAAATGATGATTCCTTGTTAGTAATATGGACAACAGCAAAAATGACCTTGTGTGCTTGACAGGTAGACCTAGAAGGTTTTACCATCCTACTATAAACAGTGCCTTGCTAATCTTAAATATAATATCTTAGATCTAAAATTTAATATATGGCCCTTTAGTTAATGACTTCTTCCTATCAGAAGAATACACTAATTGTTAAATCGAATTATACACGTTTTGCATATAAAACCAGCAATTGTTCAGTCACTATTTAACATTTTGTCTCACCACAAGCGATAAAGGTGAGCTACGTCCTACTGTATCACATGAACATACTAGTAGGAAGCCGCAGATTCGAGCACCAGCGCCATTTTAAAATAAGCTATTGTTGTTTGCCTTCGTTTTGTTCAGCTAACGTTACTCGCTAATGGAGGATACAGCTAGAAATACTGTACCATTGTTACGTGTTAACATTGGCAAATTTCTTTCGCGTTCTTGTTCAAGTTAACGGTGGATAAATTAAATAAACCCTAGCACCTCATTAATAACGTAGGATAAGTACATTATTCGTTTGAGAAACGTTATTTTTAGGTCGCTAACTAGTCTTTACAGTCTTTGTTTACGAAGCGGTTAGCTGCTACAAAGGGAACAAAAGAGACAACAGATCAAATCTATGGAAGCTATAAACTAGTGGAAGAACTGCAGCAGATAGACTAATATGTTACTTGTAAAAAATTTTAAAAGCGGACAATTGTACTTACAATAGCCGTTGTATTGTACTCACTATTTGTATTTCGTCCCGCTTGCTAGCAGCAACACCTCCTTCTGACTGCAGTTGCCAGGGGGACGGGATCATTTATACTAGACACACGTCATCGACCTATATTCATCCGCAATTGAAAATAGTCCCCGGTTTTATCATATCAAACGTTGAGATTAGCTGGTTTAATTATGACACGTTTAGCTGTATTATACACATGAAACAACAAGACCACCAATGCAGTTTGCCTGCAAAATTAACAATAACTGTGGAATTACTTGTATTGCAATTAATAAATTCCCAAGGTGATGAGTTACCTCGGAAAAAATGGAGTATGTAAGTATATTTCATACCCACTGCCATATAAATATCAAATTAAATCTGGATAGACTTGTTACATTGATTGAATCTTTCTGCAAGCTTTCTTCAGTGTAACCTGAGGGATATTTCTGATGCGTCTTCACAATACAACTGCTCAGGGTAATAAAGTGTTCAAAGAAACTATGACACAAGACTGACATGCATTCATGTTACAATCATAACATCAGAACAAGACTTGAGGAGACCTTAAGAAATGTGCCTTCAACCAAATGAAGAGATCAAAACCAGGAATATCTATTACTAGGCCTGTCTGCATAACACAACCATGCATGCAATCCGTTCGTTAAACGGATTACTGGTTAGACCAGCTACGCCTGTATTACAACATTGTTAAAGAGCTATGTTTTAGAGTAACTGGCTAAACAGGACAAGTGCGTATTATTTATATATTGATTTTCAGAGTAGAGCTGATCTGTGAAAATATATGAAACAGGTCGTTTCAATAATTGAATGAGTAGTTTGATTCATGAATTCTTTGTCATAAGAAACCCCTGATCTTGATGCACACTCTAAGAGCAGATTGTCATATCAGCAGTACTATGAGATAAATGCCTTTGGCAGGATAAACAGATGACACCAGATTATCCACATAACAGTGTTGAGCCAGTTTAGCTTGTGATTAGATGGAAAATACCACAGCACACGCCTTGTGCCCTCCATAATGCACACTACATTCCTATAGTGTCATCCCTAACCTTATGGCTTCAGATCAGTGAAGGAGGTCCTTCATTTAGAGTAAGTAAAAGTACTCTCTTACAAGTAAAAGTGCTGCACTCAAGATCCTACTTCTGTGAAAGTGCAGAGGTATTATCAGCTAAATGTACTTAAAGTATCAAAAATAAAAGTACTCCTCCTGAAAAAAATTAGCCCCTGTGACTGATATATTATAATATGTGACATTATTACATTGTTAACAATGATGCATCACTGCATAAGTAGCAATTTGCCAGTTGAGGTGGAGCTAGTTTTAATTGTTTTATACAGTTCTTTAATCTAGTCCAGTGCTTCCCAATCTAGGAGTTGAGCCTCCTCCAATAAATATGTGAGGTCATGAGATGGTTAATGGGGTAAGAAAAAAACAGAAAAGCTAAGTTCTGATGACAAATTTCTATTCTTTTTTTAATATTCTTTTCTTTTTGGTGAAATATTGGATAATGTTACCTTTTAGTGCCTCAAAGTTATTTAAATGAAAACATTTTAGAGGTTTGCAGGGGAAATGTCTCTTTTAGCAATTCATAGACATATTCTTTTTTTTGTAAGGGGTCACAAGCCAATAAAGGTGTGAACTATTGGTTTAATCTTTAACAATGTATTTTATATTTATAAGGTTATTATGAGTTTTTATGCAAAATCTTAGTCTGTTAAGTAACTATAGCACTCAAATGAATGGAGTAAAAACTATAATATTTCCCTCTGAAGTGTAAAGGAACAGAAGTACAAAGTAGTATAAAATATAAATATTCTACTAAAGTACAGGTACAGTACTTAAGTAAATGAAATTATTTACTTTCCACCACTGATTCAAATGTAGGTAACATTCTTACAACTTAAAGGACAAATCTTTATCTAAGTCGTCACTATATGCACAAAGAGGGTCACACATTATCTTTCATCTCAATCATTAGGCTGCACATTGAAATAACAAGCATTTTATGAATGAACTTTCTGCTACTGATTGCCTTTGATGTCTTTCCTGACCTTTAACACATAATGTGTTTTTTTTTTAGTTTTTTTGTTTTACGCCCTGTATAAACTACCCGGCCTCAGCATGGTAAGAGACATTAGTTTCTTTTCTACCTGCCAACAGGAAATAATACAATCTACAGTATGTTTATACAGCAACCTGATATGATTATGGTGTACAATTTATCCCTTAAGTAATACAATATATTCTCCATCTGGACAAAAAAAAAAATCAAAGTTAATAACATTTTCCCATTTCCTCATGCTGAAAACCATTTTCATCTTACTGAAAGAGTACCTTTGTTCTTTACAACTTGCATGTGCCGAGACCAAACCTCAGATAATGTTACTACTTAGTAGTGTTTCCTCCTGTCAATGGAGATCATATTTTTTCCTCGTATGCCGATGCTCTTTTACCAGCTATACAGCACACCTTTTCCCCTTCAATTAATTTAAGTATATTTCTTCCTCCCCTGTTGGTCCCTTAACTCATTTTAAACCCCTGACCCCCCCCTCCCCAAATCTTTCCCCTGTGAAACATGTTAACCAGTTGGTCAACAATAGATGGCGCCACATCCTCAGGAATGAAAGATTTCTTCAACCTCCTCAAGTGTTCTGCAGATGTGATTCAGTTAACCTTGCTGTTGAAAGCCTTCAATAGACCTACAGCAGTACTGCTGATTGTACAGGCCCGCAGACTATCTCTACAATGACACAGCATTTTAAAAAAAACACACACCAAAAAAACAGTAATGAGATTTAATGCAACGTAGGCTATAGGCTAGTGGTGTGCAAAAAGGGCCGACTAGAACCCTGTAAACTAATAGTTTCAATTCACTGATTAGGCACCTGATTGTATTTTGAACATACCTATTACCAATCTCCAAATCAAATACATATACACATGCATACAAATCACATCTGCTGGCTTAGGACTGCATCTTAATAAATCAATGGGCTATTATCTACTTGGAGATACTGTACTTGACATAGAAACTCCTGATAACGGGAATTGATCTATAGAAATGTTGGTTTGATTATCTTTCTACAAATTATGCTCATTACATATAGGATACATCTAAAGCCATATTTAATCTAACATCTTGAATCAGAAGTTGTTTCCTATAGTGGTTTATAATTTTGCTGGGGAGCCATTCAAAGCCATTGGCTATCTCGTCTTCAGTTTGCAGACACAAAGGATAACAGAAGTTTAAGTTATAACTTTTCAGTACTTCCACATAAACACTACATAACTTTGATGTAGAAAGCCATAGTATCACAAAAATGATTGCAGAATCAAGTCTGCTTAAGAATGAAAAAATGAATCACCTTGCCTTTTTTGATTTACAGTACATGAAAGTTATGAATTACTTCTGACTCATTCTGCATTGAGCATTTGCTCAAAGAATTAACTGAGCTGGTTGAACTTCAACATTTTTCCCCCCAGTATGGGAAATGTGGCACTTTAATCCATTATTTGCCATACTTTATATGCACATTGTAAGATTTCTAGTCACAAATGTATTACTGTATTAGATTTATTGGCCATATTGCAAAGTTTAAGACAATCACCAGGAAATCATAAAATGCAAGTGGCCAAATTATATTTATATCCATACTATAAACCAAACCATTCTGTACATTTCAGAGATTTTATTACTTCTCAGTTAGTATGTAGATAAAACGGTGTTTTACCCAATAAGGTTCTGTATTGCTAGAATGTAGACAGTGGATTTGCACCAATGAACAACACCATGAAGTTAAGTTTCACCCTTTATTTAGAGATGTGCATTAAACTTTTGGTCATGTAAAGGATAAAATCTTTGTAACAACTTTGTAGTACAACATGTAGAGCATGTCATATATAGCACATTAACTTCAGGGAAAATACGTTAAACATGGAACCATGAACCAGTTTACTGCCCCCCCCTCAGACGCAGGACAAGATGGAGGGTGGATTCTTTCTGGATGTTGTAGTCGGAGAGGGTGCGGCCATCTTCCAGCTGCTTGCCAGCAAAGATCAGCCTCTGCTGGTCTGGAGGAATGCCTTCCTTGTCCTGGATCTTGGCCTTGACGTTCTCAATGGTGTCGCTGGGCTCAACCTCCAGGGTGATGGTCTTACCGGTGAGGGTCTTGACGAAGATCTGCATGCCACCCCTCAGACGCAGGACAAGATGGAGGGTGGATTCTTTCTGGATGTTGTAGTCAGAGAGGGTGCGGCCATCTTCCAGCTGTTTGCCGGCAAAGATCAGCCTCTGCTGGTCTGGGGGAATGCCTTCCTTGTCCTGGATCTTGGCCTTGACATTCTCAATGGTATCACTGGGCTCAACCTCAAGGGTGATGGTCTTGCCAGTGAGGGTCTTGACGAAGATCTGCATGCCACCCCTCAGACGCAGGACAAGATGGAGGGTGGATTCTTTCTGGATGTTGTAGTCGGAGAGGGTGCGGCCATCTTCCAGCTGTTTGCCAGCAAAGATCAGCCTCTGCTGGTCTGGGGGAATGCCTTCCTTGTCCTGGATCTTGGCTTTGACATTCTCAATGGTGTCACTGGGCTCAACCTCCAGGGTGATGGTCTTACCAGTGAGGGTCTTGACGAAGATCTGCATGCCACCCCTCAGACGCAGGACAAGATGGAGGGTGGATTCTTTCTGGATGTTGTAGTCAGAGAGGGTGCGGCCATCTTCCAGCTGTTTGCCAGCAAAGATCAGCCTCTGCTGGTCTGGGGGAATGCCTTCCTTGTCCTGGATCTTGGCTTTGACATTCTCAATGGTGTCACTGGGCTCAACCTCCAGGGTGATGGTCTTACCAGTGAGAGTCTTGACGAAGATCTGCATGCCACCCCTCAGACGCAGGACAAGATGGAGGGTGGATTCTTTCTGGATGTTGTAGTCAGAGAGGGTGCGGCCATCTTCCAGCTGTTTGCCAGCAAAGATCAGCCTCTGCTGGTCTGGGGGAATGCCTTCCTTGTCCTGGATCTTGGCCTTGACATTCTCAATGGTGTCACTGGGCTCAACCTCCAGGGTGATGGTCTTACCAGTGAGAGTCTTGACGAAGATCTGCATGCCACCCCTCAGACGCAGGACAAGATGGAGGGTGGATTCTTTCTGGATGTTGTAGTCAGAGAGGGTGCGCCATCTTCCAGCTGTTTGCCAGCAAAGATCAGCCTCTGCTGGTCTGGGGGAATGCCTTCCTTGTCCTGGATCTTGGCTTTGACATTCTCAATGGTGTCACTGGGCTCAACCTCCAGGGTGATGGTCTTACCAGTGAGAGTCTTGACGAAGATCTGCATGCCACCCCTCAGACGCAGGACAAGATGGAGGGTGGATTCTTTCTGGATGTTGTAGTCAGAGAGGGTGCGGCCATCTTCCAGCTGTTTGCCGGCAAAGATCAGCCTCTGCTGGTCTGGGGGAATGCCTTCCTTGTCCTGGATCTTGGCCTTGACATTCTCAATGGTATCACTGGGCTCAACCTCCAGGGTGATGGTCTTGCCAGTGAGGGTCTTGACGAAGATCTGCATGCCACCCCTCAGACGCAGGACAAGATGGAGGGTGGATTCTTTCTGGATGTTGTAGTCAGAGAGGGTGCGGCCATCTTCCAGCTGTTTGCCAGCAAAGATCAGCCTCTGCTGGTCTGGGGGAATGCCTTCCTTGTCCTGGATCTTGGCTTTGACATTCTCAATGGTGTCACTGGGCTCAACCTCAAGGGTGATGGTCTTGCCAGTGAGGGTCTTGACAAAGATCTGCATGTTTTACCTATGTAGGGTTGAAATATGTAAAATTGTAATTAAAAAATAATAATTCAATTAAGGGTTTAACATCTTTTTTTTTTTTGAACATGAAAGGCCTGGGCATTCTCATTAGAGCCACAGCTGTCAATATGAGTTAATCTCATCTACAGCCCCTCTTTATAAATAAAAAAGGGGTAGGATGACGTTACTTATAATGTTGCAAATTGACTTTAGGTTAAAATTAAAAGACGGGTCATGTCGCAAATCCTACAAATAATTAAAAACGTTAGAATAGAAAATTAATGTATAACAATTAACTATCGGCAGCTCAGCCGCCATTCCAGTCCGAGCGCCATTTTGAGATCATACTGGCCCTCCCTTTTGTTCAGCTAACCTTACCCGCTAATGGACGATACTAGAAATGTTGAGTCACTGCTGTAGCTGTAGCTAACATTAGCTAAGCACAGCTTGTATTGCACCTGTGTCAAATCGACGACAAACTGATATAATTTGAAACCCCCGGCAGCCTATGTAAAAGTTAAAAATAACGTAACTGAACTACCTAATTTTACTTCAACATTTAACGTAAATTTGAAACAGATAAGACCTTTAAGTTTCTCTTGAGCCAAGCTGTAAAACCATGACACCGGTCACCAAACAGGCTACTAATAACATCCACTGTATAGGCCAAAATATAATAATAATATAGCTTCAAACAAGATAAATTTATTACTTACAATGAAGAAACACAGCGTATATATTATAATTTGTTTGCGTAGCAATCCTCACTTTCGTCTTCCGCTGAGAAACTACCGGAATACGCGAAACCACTGTATTATATACTGGAGTCGGCATACGTCATCTGTCAATATCCGTCCGCATTTAAAAGTAGTTCCCACAGCTCCGAAGCGCACAATTTCACCGTGAAGAATCATATAATATGATTTTATGCAATAATCATACATTTTCTCATACACAGAAATATTCAGTCAAAAATAGTATGCTTGAGAACCATGTTTTGACATACCCTCCGCGGCGGAATAATATCTCCCTATACTTCGGCTCCGGCTCCAGAATTTGCTAGAACCACCACAGCAACAGGAACCTTGCCCGAGCTTCTGATTGGATGTTACAATTGTTTTTTTGACCAGCGATTGGTTGCTCTGTTACAGTAAGTAATGTTTAATGACTAAATTTGGGGATTATAATACAGACCCATTCAGAAATTATAAAAGATCTAAATAGACGAAGTCTTGTATAATACTAGGCTATGGTAGTGTGGCCTGCGCATTACATTAACACACCTGTCCAACCTTTTTTATTCCTTCTAGAATACAAAATATCGCACCCGTTGTTATAGAAAGAATTAACCAAGTCTGAATAACTATGTCTTTATGTGACTGGCACACAAGACGGACGTGTCCAGACGGGATTCCACTGATCTCCATGAAACGTGCCTGTTAACAGATGGAAACGTGCTTGGTAAACGTGCTACCAGCTGTTGTGACACCAGGCTAAAGTGTTTGAGGTAAACAGGGAGATTATACCGCCAACTGGCCTCCTTTACCCACCTTATTTGATTTACTTACAATCTAGGTTTCTCAGTACCATCGAAATAAAGAGTACATTCAAAATATATAGCCAACTTGAAGACCACTGCAAAATATGTAATTTAATAAGGGGAGTTTGCTGATACTGATGATATGGCAGGCATACAATAATAGTCCTAACCGTTAACGGGCATGGTCATGACCTTACTACTAAAGCAAGGGATGTTTGAGATCTAGCGAGACCATATTTAGTGGGATATCCTGTTATACTGTACTTTTTAAGCCAACCTCAAGTACCCTGCCCTAGTTGCTATAAGGTAACTAAATAGATTTGAATAGTGAATCCATGTGTCACTTTGAGGTTGTTTGAGTTTTAGTGTCTTTACTGAAAATATGGACATATGGTCAAATGGTAGCGAAGTTACTGCGTAGTAAAGGGCTGAGGGTGGCACTGAAAAAATGTCACGCTGCACATACTGTACAAAGAGCAGACTGTTGAGTCACCAGTCCTGTGACATGATAGCCAATGGTGAATGCAGTTCTCACACACCTAAAGCCTCTCAACCTTCTGTTTCCGTATGGGACATGATCACGTCTAGCCTTACAGGCATATTGTAATGTTTATGGCTTAAAATGCTTGATCTGGTTTCCATGAGCATATGTTCCATACTAGAGAATCCTCACAAGTTAAACACTGATTTAAGATAGCGTGGAATGACTGTAGAGCTTATCATTAAAGTCAGTCAGACAAGGACTTTCAGTAGGTGTAGTGAGTTTTTTTGATATGTTCACGGAGAGAGGGGACCCAACTGATTAAACATACTGAGTTTCTGAGATTCTGGTCAGTGGTCTCTAAAGTAAGTTGTGGGAACCAACATAGGGGCCCAGCAAGATGGTGACAGCTTTCTGTATATCTTCATTACTGGCGGTTGCAAGTACTGACCAGTGATATTCCATGTTTACCTGTCACCATTTTTTTAGAGATCTGTGGCACTGTAAACTAAATTAAGTCAAAGAGCAAAAGCTCAGATGGGGGTCTGTAGCCTACTTGGTTTCTATTTTGAGAGTCATAAATATGATACAGCTAAGAGAGTCCTAATTTATGTATTTAGGTCACAACAGTCCCTTACCCCACCCTTCCAGCCCCCTGTCATATGACACCCAACCCGTGATGCACCGCCCCAGGGCTTTCCAACACAGAGCTGAGTGTCCACTTCAATCTCTGAGGAATGTGTTTGTGCAAGTCTGCTGTAGTTTGGCCTCCCCACTTGCTTGGAATTATTATCAACTGTCTCAAAGTGTTCAAGAAAAAACAATCTTTCAGGAACTAGGCCTAGCCAAGTATGGTGGAAACTGACACTCTTAGCACACGAAATTAAATTGCCCATGGCTCGGGACAACAAACTTGACGTTGGCTTTTCTTAGAGGTACCTGTCTTTTAATTTATTGTACATATTCAATAACCACATCAGTAACTGTGAGTGAGTCACATGTGTAACTAGTAGGGAGGCTTTTAATGTAAATGTGACTCCTATCAGCAATACACCTTGATCAGGGTCATTGCGTTCTCTTTGGCAGGGTGGTTGTTTTGGTTGGAATGTCCAGTTCCACGTCAGCAGGTTTCACAACAAACACATCAAACCAGTTTCACCAGAACTTTTTTTAGAGAGCTGGGTAAATACTCTAGATCCCTGTTTTTTTACTTGTTGACACAGAAGTTATTGAAGTAAGGCTTACCATATAAGAAACGTCAATTATGAACAGATGTATTTAACATGATGGTTTGTTATTTTCTTTATATCTACAGAATGGATCTTGTAAAACATACAGGCGGCTGCCACTGTGGGGCTGTTAGATTTGAGGTCTGGAGTTTCCCAGACCTCCATGTTTTCCATTGCAAGTATGGATAATGAATTCAATGATATTGTCTCATAACGGTATCATGAAGGAATCAAGACATGTTTTTATTTTAAATCTAAAATTAATAGGTAGTCTTCTGCCAAAACTGTAATTCTTGCACACAAGCCACATTTTTAAGAGTGGGCATAAAATGAATTATATTCATCTAAAATATATCATTATGTTAAAGAGATTTCAAACAATGTTTTTGAGCTTGTACACTTTTTAGCAAAAACTGATGTATGTTTGTTTCTCCAGCTGTAGCATTTGCACAAAGAAACAAAACCATCATTTCATTGTTCCAAAAAATCACTTCACTCTCTTACAGGTAGGAAACTATGCTTGTTAATGTTATTCTAAAATCATAAATGCATTTTAAGTGAATAATGATTTTCTTTTCCTTCCAGGGGTTGGAAAATCTGACCACATACACATTTAACACTCATGTTGCTAAACACACCTTCTGTAAAACCTGTGGAGTTCAAAGTTTCTACACTCCACGCTCAAACCCTGATGGATATGGTATGATCACAAACTGCTGACACAAGACAGACACCGTTGTCATGTGTTATAAAATTATCTCATCATCAAACTATCCTGTCTGCTCTTTAATGCATTACTTTTATGGTATTTGAATATAGGAGAAATGTTATGTTCACAATGTGAGTTAAATGATCTAGCAGTGACTTCAGAAAAGTAACAAACCAGACTTGAAACCTGATACTTTGCATTTCTGCAAAGGAAAAGCCAAGTTGTCATTGAAATGTGCTGGAGACAATGGACTTTGTTGTTTATATGCAAACCAGTGAACTGCCCTTTGTTGCTGTTGATTTCTCCCCAGGTGTCGCTCCACACTGTCTGGATCCAGCTACTGTGCGCAGTGTCACGGTGGAGAAGTTTTGTGGCGAGAAGTGGGAAGAAAGCATGCAAGCTCACAAGAGCATCAGAGACATGTCTAGACCTGCATCAGACACAACTGAGGGAAACAAAACAACACTGTGATATAAGAATCAAACTTTTTTTAATCAGTGGTTCGCCAGAAATATTGTACAGTATTTTCATCAATCTGTGAAATTATAAATTGAAAAAAAAAATCCCCATGTGATTCAGTGTTGCTTTTATACAGTGTAATGACTGAAACAAAAAAGACATTTCTGTAACAAAAAGGAATTCGATGTTTTTATTATATATGTTGTTCTTTCAAAAATAGTATCAGCTTTATTCATGGAAAGCCTCTGAAAAACGTTATTCAGTAAAGTGCCACAGACATCTTTATTCACTGTGAGCAAAGTAGCTCATCATATCTGTAAACAGCTATTAAATTCACTCCACTGTAGCGCATCAGGATGGGACAAACTTTTAATAGATCTTCAGGTTGTTTGGTCCTCGGGGGATCGTTTGGAATGTGTTTATGAACATGTACCGCGAGAAGGTTATGTACAGATAACGAAACCACTGGAGTTGAGTGCGATGACAAAGCATGGCAGCCTGAAAAGAAAAGAGAAATAATTTATCCCATAACAGGTGGTCAAAATTTGATGCTCAGTGTAAATGTATTTCTTTCTTCTAGTATTAGTTTAATGAGACATCACTTTAAATCCTCAACTCCTCACTTAACTGCAGCATCTGTTTACTTACTTTATCTCCACTCTTGCTTCTTCAGCACAAATACAGTATGTGCCCTCATTAAAATGTGTGAAAAAAACCATGTGTGCCCTGTAGGACTAGACAATGACATGCCAAGACATGTGTTGCCAACAAACTGTCTATTTCAAGGCTTACTTTGGCTTGCCTGTAGCCCTTCGAACCTATAATGCAGCAGAGACGTGAGGACAGCAGCCAGCTGAGGGGAAGCTCCAGGAGGGAGATATACTTCCTGAGGAGGCCAACAGTAACCAGGGAGAGCAAACAGCAGTCTGGGAGAACAGACAGAGACCCAGTTAGCTGTTAATGTTGTTAAAACGTTCACTACAGCAGCAGACAGCCACTCTCAAGGTAGCATACTCAAGCTGTTCTTTTTGTGCAGTATTTACCTTGTAGGTTGTGAGAACGACTGTTATGATGGTATGGGAGGTGAGTGCGAGATATCAGTACTGGATAATCCAGTACAAAAATCTCACATTGTATTACTGAGCAGAGACAGACAGACATTATTAACGATAACATTTGTCATGCAGCACGAGGTTGTGGAGCACAAGAAGCTTGGAAGCTGTTGATAATGAGCAGGGAGTCTTGCTGTAAAGCCAGGCGAAGAGGCTTATTACAATCACGTTGGGCCACCTCCCCTGCAGTATTCAGTGATACCACTCCAACCGGTGAGGTGTTAATGCCTGGTAATAAATAACCAGTGTGCATGTTTTTAAGATTGCCCACTGCAGGCTAAAGAGGTCAAGGCAGACTGAAGTCATTTTGTCCTAAATAACGTATGTGTTTGCGATGGCCTTAGGACTGGGTTGATAGTGCCATTCAACAGCCTGGTGCAACAGTTTAGATCTCATATATGATTAACTACACGGGCCCGGGGTGCTTGAGTCTTATCATGCTGTCTAGTCAAACTTTAATGTGGGTGTGCTCTGTGGGCTTGAATGTTTACCAAACTAGCAAAGTAGCCAGCCTGTTGGAACATATGTCCCCACACTGTCCTACTTTTCCTTTCACATTCTATTTAATAAATTCCCCATGGGCATCATCATAAGAGGCAACCGAAAGTAAAAAATTCAGCAACAGCTCCAAACTATGAATGTTTGGAATGAAAACATATGTATTTGAGGGAACACACTTGAAAAAGAAACATTTTTGGTGCAAATGGTGTTTCTAATACCCACCTGGCCTCATGCTGTCACCAGCAGAACTAAATGTATAAAAGACACAAGTCTCATGCAACATTTTGAACAGAAGAGGGTGCTATACATTAACACAATATCCAGTCTGAGTCAGTCAACGTTTACAGCCCTTTCCAGGGTTCTCGGTGTGAAAAATGCAGGAGTGGTGCTGCTCATGTAAGGAAGTCATTCCTGGCTTGTCTGACTGTGAAGCAGTCTGTACCTTAACTTTAAAGTGCTACATACAGCTTAAAAATTAATACCATTATGGGCGCATGCACTCATTGTCATTGTACTTCCCAGTTTTCCACAAGAACTGGGATTGAGTTCCTTGCTCAGGAATTTTTACTTTAAAATACAACTTTTTTAAGAGTAAACCAGTAAATCTAACCTGTGATACTTTGATCACCAATTTTGAAAATATAGACCCCTGTAAAGTTTTTTTTTTTCGTCAAACCTACCATTGGGTACCTGTCCAGTGGAAGCGAGATGGCTGCAGGTGGAGAAAAAAAAACAAAACGTTACCCACTGTAAACATCAAGGATGCAAACATTGTTGTCAAAGAGATGGAACATCTTCCTGACAGGGTTGGTGTTGGCAACTGGTGCATAAAATAGGCACAATGTCATGTTTCTTCTTGCGAGTACGTAACTTAGATTAGAATATTGGTTGCACTGATTACAACACAAATGGGTAAAAAGTCAGTGACTGTAAGCTCACAGAAAGGGCCATGCAGTGCTGCAGCCAAGCTACTGTGACATATCTACCATTATGTGTGTTTTTGGGTCATGTATTGAGTGCTGGAGGGTTCTTTTCAGTGTAGCAACAACAGCATTCGATTCTTCCATATGCAATTGCACATCTAAATGCAATAGTTTTTAAAATGCTGACAAAAAACAAAACCCAACAGCAAACTGGTGAGATTTAGAACATTTTGAAACTACTCCAAAGCCCCTCTGGGCTCCAGCCTAATGGGAATCATGAGATGTGATTTGGAGAGCGCAGAGCTTATCAATAAGATGAGTCCCACAGACTGACGGAGAGACATGTAGGATTAGTGAGGGAAATCAGCGCAATATGGGGACAGGACACTTAACAGTGTAAAACACATTTTTTTAAACCAACAGTCTGATGCAACTCGCTTGGTCGGTCTCTCCAAACCAGAGCTGTCCTCCCACCTCACCACTTCAGGGACACGATTTACTGCTGCTCTCGGGAAGCAGAGCCGAGTGCCTCTGAGGACTCTGTTTGGATGACCTCTTAGCTATGTAACAGACCAATTTTGAAAAACATGGTGTGTGTGTGTGCGTGCGTGCGTCTTTGTGGGGAAAAATTTGGAGAGATGGATTTTGATGCGAGTCTGAATGTTCTGCATTTTCCTGGACAGTGTTTTATGATTGCAGAGTGGGCTGGTTTCTGTGTGCATGTGTAAGCCACATTAAATCCCCGAGAAAGGCATCTTTAAGTTGAGGGATTTAAAAATATATGTTTTTCTGATGGCAGAGCCTTGATGGTCAGTCTGTACCTGACAGCTTTATGGAGGGCTAGGTGATTGGCATGGCCGCTCACTCCTCTTCCATCGAAGGTCAGCACCTGAAACAACACAATATCTCACTGTGTGGATGAAAAACCAGAATCTCGGTATCTAAAAGCGAATTTAAATAAACTAAGGCAAAAACAGAGAGAGAGATTTTTTTTTGGGTTAGTGGGAGGGTTTCTGTGTCTGACTGTGGTGCTGCTTGGCAGCTGACAACTGATATTTAAAAGCCTTTTTTTGTGTGCATGCTTGCACACCAGAGGAAGCCAGTGAAAAAAAAGAAAATCAGGTCAAAGGGAAAGAAAAAGTGCTTGACTAAATACTTGGCATTTGCAATACTTAGGCATATTCTACCATGACTATGTCTTTGCAGTCAAGCATTAGTTTAACCTCCCAACATATTATGACTAACTTGTAAACTTTGAATCTTTCGAATCGTGCTGGCTTGCATTGGAAAAGCAAGAGAATGGGATGTTGTTAGACTAATGTCATACGATTGAGTTTAAAAGAAAGGAACATGAACTACTACTACTACTTTTCACATCTAGTTGCTATCTCTGTGCCTATTTCCTCTGCCCACATTCATCAGAGAAAATGTTTATGTGTGGCTGACATGATTCTCTAAGCTACTTTTTTGTCAAGAGGCATGTTTTTCTGGTGAACTTGACAGGATGGGAGGGGATGGTGTGTTTGTCGTCTTCAATAACAAAGAGAGATCAGCAACTAAAGGATAGAAGAACCCAGCTGTATTTCTTAATCATCTACCCTAGGGAACTGTGGGTTTTTTTTGGCCATTGCTGCTGTACTTTCTGTTTTGTCAGAGTGTTTGACTATTTTTGCCCTTGTTGAGATAGAATGATAGGATGAAAATTCTTTGATACTAAATTTGCCACATTCCCATTAACTAATAGTGCAGAACTGTACTGCAGCTGATAAGAATCTAAACACAGAAATTGAATCCAAACTTTCTCCTCCAGCAGAAGCCATTTCCCCTTGTTTTTAGGGAGGCTCAAAATACAGTCTGCGTTGGACAAAAAGAGATGGCGGCTGACAAGATTATTATACAGACTATAGTGGAACTGAGATAATGAGCTAGGAAGCTGTGGTGCCAAAACATATGGTAAAAACAAAACAATACATGGTTCTTACGCAGAATGGCAGGGAAACTGTGTGTTCACTTCAACAGGAAATGATAGAGAAGCCACTGCTTTGAAAAGCAAAAACTTAACACAGAGCTGAGCATACCATGTTGAAGGAGTGGGCTCTAATGTGCTTCACAATTACAGAAGAGACCAAAGAGACGCTCCATTCTGCCTTTGGATCGTCTGGAAGTTTTCTGGAGAGCAAAGAAAAGGACTGGTTATCTACTAAGTTAGTATTACCACAGTGTTTTACTGAGATACAGGGGTGCATTGTGTCTGTGTTGTGAGGTCACTGTAACTGAAAGTCAGTAGCATTCTACACAACACAAGCGCACTGAATGTTGCTGAGGCTGAACAGGATTATTCCTTTGTGGAATGCAAACACACGGGAGAGCTGGGAAGTCTGGGGGTTAAGCGTCAGAAGACCCTTAGCGTCCTGCTCATCTGAAACTACAGCCTGCAGACAATGTGGAGTATACGTCAAACATCACAATTGGCCAGCCCAAACTCTCAGCCTACTAAACATACATACAAGGGGTTATTGATAAGTTTGTTGCCTAAGGTAAGAATCAATTTTAGAAAACCTAGCAAATTTATTTTTCAACATAGTCCCTTCTTACATTTACACACTTCCTCCAGCGCTCCTGGAGCATAGGGATCCTGTCAAGATCATGTCATGGATTTTGTCAATTGTCTCCTGCGTGGTGACGGTGACCGGCCTTCCAGAATGGGCGTCAACTTCCAGGCTCTCTCTGCCAGGTTTGAATTCAGCAGCCCACTTCTTGACCATGCTGTAATATGGGGCACCCTCCCCCAGTGTTGCCACCATGCCCTCATGGATCTCCTTGGGTGATAAGCCCGTGACGCAGAGGTAGCTGATGACTGGACAAAGGCTGCTGTTGTCCATTCTCTCACACAGTGCTGACTTGCAATTTTTAATTACCAGAAACAAATTATCAATCATCCCTCGTAGACTCCCTTTTTGGACAAAATAAGAGTTGATTTTTTTTTCTCAGTTTAGAAAATGTAGGTACTGCTTTCTATGATTGTTCAACATTCCCCTTGAACTCAACAGAAACCAGCCACAAAAAATAAAGGTAGACAAGTGCTTAAAAACGTACTCAGACACACTCAGATATGGGGTAGGCCGAAACAATTCACATAAAAAATAAAGACCTGAAGGTTGTGTTTCAAGTGGAGTAAATCTAGCTTGCTCACCGGTTATCACTTTTCTTCCAACAAAGGCAACTGACATGACTGCATGACAGTTTAAAGTACTAAACTGTGAAGGTGCTGGTTTGACAAGATAAGAAGATCAGTGATGTGACTTGTTGTGCATTTGCTGAGCACATTGGTGGTGTGAGCGACAGAGCGTACATGCATGTGTATGTAAGTGTATAAAGTGGGGGTCAGTGTGGAGGGTGTGTCAACAGTTTTTCCCCTCCCCGTCGTTGCTAACAATGAGCCAGGACAGTTGAGCTTGTGGATGGAAGTGATGGATTAGGCCAC